>NC_090757.1:77843787-77893787 GCF_036898095.1 Palaemon carinicauda
ATGATTCATGAATCTAGATCATTGGGAGCAACAGACATTAAGACCTAACTTGTTAATGTTTGCCTCCACCCAATATGTATAACCGTAGTCTGTATCAAAACTACAAAGGTGACGGATGACCTTGGCCAGGACCAATTTGTCGTATGAAACAACAGAGATGTTCGACTGAGTCTTGACATAGACGTCATGTCATCAAGAACTGTAATCCTTACAAGCCCATGCAACATGTTATACGATAATCCTTTTACTGGAACGAAAACACTTTGCCTTTCACTTTAGCATTAGTAACAAAATATAGCATCGATTTCAACTTGGCGTGGATAGTTCGAGAGAGCACCTCCACCTTTCTTTACAACATACTTCATGTACGAGTTATTCAAGCCAGACCAACTAACAATCAATGATATAAGATCAGAGGTTTCATGACAAAACTGTCTTTTCAATAAGCCTTTGTTACTACAAATTTTGATAGAATTAGCCACTGAGGATGAGAGTAACTGAACTGCTGTTTCTCACACTGCCGTTTATAACCTCACACGTTTAAGTGACTCAATAATTTTGTTAGCTATTTTGAGATCATTTACTAATGAAGGTATGATTTTTTACATGGATTTTGAGTTAGGGATTTTATCTCCAACCTGAAAACCATACTTTATTAAATCATTTTGAATCAAGTTCATTAGATGGGGTGGATCTGCCAAGACGAAAACTTTCGAAAAATTTCAAAGCAACCAATTTTTTTCTATTATAATCGGAAGCTCAAACAGTAGTATTTATACATACGAAAACTTTTTTTGTAAAATTCTCTCTCTCTCTCTCTCTCTCTCTCTCTCTCTCTCTCTCTCTCTCTCTCTCTCTCTCTCTCTCTCTCTCTCTCTAATCTTCAGAAACATTCTTCCCATCGTAGCTAAAGATTTACTTGGATGAGAAATATAGTTGATATATCCATTTATTCTCGTATTTTTTCAAGTGAGCCTATTCATATGCAGTTCTCCTTGTTGACCAAAATGCTACATGCAACAGATGCTTAGTAAAAGAAACTAAAGTGACGAGATATTAGTGATAGGTTTATCGGAATCACAACAGTAATTACATTGTTATAAGGGTTTTGTGTTAGTGTGGCATCTTCTTTTAGAATTCGAAGTCTTAGGGCAGCAGTTGAGCAACTCGTGCCTAAGGTTTCTGGCAAAATCATTGCGTTGGAGATGTGACGAACAAATTCGTGCTGATTTGGCCCTGATACCATAATTTCTTTTGCATATATTCACCCACTTCTTACGTAGGTTTGCATCTTTTGGGGAACGGTAAAATCTATATTTTTCTATTTTTTTGGTTCTACAAGAATTGGAGCACCCATATATGACACATATAACTATGCTGAATCTGTGAACGCAAATGAAAATAGAAACGTCTGTGAAAAAGAGAAAAACCGCGGCATATTTCCCGCCTATATGTCCCCTAGCTGAACTCTCCAGGTGACGTCATGCGTGTGGGTGTAGAAAACGGAAACTCTAGGTAACTCGCATTATCTTATTCCATCTTGATTTTGACCAGGTTCGAAGTACGGAAAACATTCCTTACTGTACCTTACAACCAGATTTGCTTATGAAGTGCTCTTTGTTCTTCTGTTTTATCATGGTGGCTGGTGTGTTCATTAACATCTCTGTTCCCTCTTGCTGCCTCATACTATGCAACCAAATGGCTGACCACAGGACCAGCTATCATCCATCTTCTCAGTGTTGATGGGTTTGTGGTAATGCCGATTGCATCCTTGACCTCTCATGAGCTTGGTCATTAGCCACTACTAAATATTGTCAATTTGATTATGCAAAACAATGTTTTCACTCTGGAACTTTGAACCAGCTTAGGATAATTCTGTTCCAGTCACTACATCTCCTTAGTGTATCAGAAACCACCATTCATAGTTTATATTGATGCTAGCAAAGAAATATGATACCAGCTCAGATACTGAGCGAAAGAACCAAACATCTAAGTTCAATTACCTGCAATTTAGAGTAGGTAAATCATGCTTGTTTTTTCAGAGAGCATGAACGACATCAACATAATTAATCATCTGATTTTGAACCTGACACTGAGTTTAACACCAGCAGTGCTATCCAATGTGCCATGGTTGTGCATTGGCATTAACTCTGTTGGTATAAGGAAGCTAGTGAGCTAATGCATGGTTCGAAATTTTTATTTTACATAGTGAAAATATTACACTATCATAATTAAAATTTTATAGGTCTCTTTAATTTGTTGTGGCTAACTGCTTTTATCCAAAAAGCATTCGTTAAGGAGCATCTATATGCAAATTTTGGTGCTCGTTTCCAGAAGTGAAAGATTCTTAATAAAAGTTATTATTTTCTTTACCATTCCTTTGATATTTGACATAGCGTAAAATAATGATAGAAACTTATAAAATACTACTCAGTTCAAAGTTAGCTTGAATAGCAGCAGTTTTCTAATGGATTAATTTAGTACTCTCTCTCTCTCTCTCTCTCTCTCTCTCTCTCTCTCTCTCTCTCTCTCTCTCTCTCTCTCTCTCTCTCTCTCTCTCGCTGTTTAATTTTCCTGTTTAATCAATGTTGTCGCTGAAATCTAATACATATTTTTGTTATTAATGACTTGTCCTACTATCTTGGGTCTACAGGACACAATCTGGAAGTGGTAGTACATGGTACTTTTGGCTGATAAAAAAGAATAAAAACATGTACACATTGGATTATTTGAAGTAAAATAATGCAGGAGTAACAAACATGAAAATACGGTATGGTTCCTTGGAAAATTATTAACGCACTGATGGATCTGTCAAGTTTCAGGAGAAGTTTTTTAATCCAGAGTGAGAGTTTATTTTGTGTACGAGAATGAGAAGCTGGAAATAACAAAAACTAGTTTAAGTCGGTTCCCTCAATGAAGAAAAAACCAAAGGCCGAGTAGAATGAGAAAACTACACTTGTAAGGAAAATTTGTAATCATATATAGGTTTACAGGTAAATGTGAATATTTGTGATAATCAACGAAAAAGCCAATGAATAGAGTTTGATATTTATTAAAATAGGGATAAAATGCATAGAAGAGAATTGTATATGGCCATTAATATTTTACTAACATCCCCAATAAGTGTTTTCCGAGGAGCCTTCTTCTTTACCTTCTTACACAGTACTCGTAATTCCCTTAATATAAAATAAAAATATCAATATATTCATTGGACGAACCAATTGCGGACCTCACCCTCGGGAGATCTCTGTAGTATGAGAACATCAAGGAGGAGGACGACGTCTACTTCGAGTGTGACATCAGATCGAATCCGAGATATCATTGCATCCAATGTGAGTCCCTCAAACCGTGTTCGATCTAAAAGATACAAGAAAAGTTCAGACCTTTTTATTTCGATAACTCTAAGGTTTAGGGATATTATGTAAAGTATAATATTCATGAAAAACAATGATTTGGGTAATTTTCTTAGTCCAGGAAGAATCATAGGAGCAAGTTGGAAAACATTATAAGTTACCCTTTCGATCTTATTATATTAATGTTTTTTCTGTTATGATTATGTTTTATGATCCTGCAAACATTAAGATAATTATTACAATTAATTTGAACTCAAATTTGGATTAATCCTAAACTTATTTAAAGAAAAAAAATAAAGATAAACTATCTTGTTAGATATCTTTCAAAACGTTTAATGAAAGAACAATACTTAAAATTTCAATGATAAAAATTTCAAAGCTATATTTATATTTCAAGTGATATATATCCCACCTGCCTTTTCCCCAATGGGTTAGGAGATCTTCCAGGATATAAGCCGAGGAGTGGTGATCAGCAACCAGACTCTCGTCATCAGAAATGTCTCCAGGAGCCATTAAAAAACACCATCAATGCTGAGATCCGTATGTTGAGGAACCACTGTCCTCGACCTACTTACAATAATATTTTTAATTTTAGTAGGGTTCAACTTCATGCCCCATAATTTGCACCATGACTAATTTGAGCTAGATCTCTATCAAGGGCCTCAGTAACCACAGAACTACATTCAAGAGATGGGATTCATGCGAAGAGAGAAGCATGATCTGCATAGGATTTGTACCAACCGTGTGTCACACGATTGTACATAGTAATGACATTTCATTTTTTGCATATATTACGCTCTTATCTTCGCTCTCCCCTCGCACTGATAAGGACCTGAAATAACATGACTGTTTTTCTCACCGTTAACTGTTAACCGGTGCGGTTGTCGATTGAACATGAGATTGCCTGTTATGTTTTTTGTTCCCTTTTTGCCTGGAGTTTATGCATATATAAATGAATGTTCTGTATTAAAGTTACCCAGTTTCTTTCATCCTGCCTTCTTAGTCACAGCCTCTCTCGGCCCGTCACATTGGTGAGCCCGGAAGTCGACTCCCTCCTCCTTCCTTCCATACACCCGCCCCACCCCCCGCCCCTCCGTCATTGGTACTATGGCGGGCCACATGATAGTTGGCGCCGCCACATTGAAACCTTCGTCGTTCACTAGCGGAGAGGCGTTTGCTTGGTTTCAGCTCGCAGAAGTCCAGTTCCGCATCAAGGGCGTGACTCGTTCAACCACCAAAGCAGATTATGTTCTCGCGGCGATACCCGAGGACACCTTACCGGAAATATCTGACTGGCTTTGTGAACAAGGAGACACCAATATAGTATATGGCGCCCTTAAAACATACCTTCTGCAGCAGTACTCGCTGTCGGCAGCCGCCCGTATAGCAAAGCTTTTTCAGCTTACTCAACAACCATTGGGGGAGCAAAGGGATTCGCTCGCCCTCAGGGAAATGACCAGTATCGCTCCCCTACAACCTGCCACAGACGGCTCTCCTTGTGAGGGGAACCTACTTCGTGCCCTTTGGATATGCAGTTTACCCGAACTTGTACGCGCTGCCATACCCGATGTCGATAGTTTACCAATAAAAGACTTGATGACCAAAGGTGATGCCCTTATGGACAGCCACTTCACGACCTTCAAGACCTCCATCAACGCCTCCACTCCTGACAAAGAGGATGCCTATTCAACATCAACTGAAGCTGAGGTGAATGCCGTAGGACATACACACCCACCCAGTGACGAGCTGGAGCAGCAACAAACTCACCCATCACCCACCACTCGCTCGCGTCCCAACCAACCACTTCTACAGCCACTTACTACCGCCCATCCGCCGCAGTTTTGCTAATACCACTACAGATTCGGGGACACCGCGAAGGAATATGCCAAGGATTGTCAGGGGCAAAAAACGTGTAAGTAGGCCATCTCTCGTGGTGGTGGCCTCCCGTGTTTCTAATCTTCTCTTTTCACATGATGCAGGAATGGGTTTGCGATTTTTGGTATACACGGGTGCTTGTCGTTCTCTTTTGCCAAGGGAACACTTCAGGACACGACGTAGTCTGTCTACGTCTGCCGACGTCCGCCTGGTAGCTGCCAACGGATCTGCGATACCCACATATGGTTACGAGAACCTCACATTATCGTTTGGAAATGGTAAATTTAATTGGAAGTTTCTCGTTGGTGACGTCACATTGCCAATCCTCGTTGAGAATTTCCTCTCTCATTTCCACCTTCTGGTTGATGTCACCCACTGACGATTGGTCAACACAGACTTGTACTTGTCGACACTTCTTCAACACGCTCCCTTCAACCTCGCTCTCCTGATTAGCGCACCCACGGATGCCTACGCCCACCTCCTCACATCGTACCCGGAGGTTTTTTGTCAAGAACTTCACCAAACGCCCACGGCTCCTGCCAAGCACGGTATTTATCACCATATCAAGATGACGGGACCCACAGTCTTCGCAAAATTCACACGTCTTGCACCAGAACGATTGGCAGCCACCAAACAGACACTCGCTGAAATGGAGGAAATGGGCCTTTGCCAAAAGGCCTTCAGCCCATGGTCGTTACCCTTACACATCGCTCTGAAGAAAGAGAGCTCCCTTCGTCCGTGCGGGGATTACAAGCGCCTGAACATGCAACCAAACCTGATCACTACCCCCTCCCAAACATTGCCGAAGTGACCTCCTACCTGCACAAAGTGAAGGTTTTCTCCATGCTCGACCTCCTGAAGGGGTATTATAAGGTGCCCATGAACCCAGACGACATTGCCAAGACCGCCATCACCACTCCATTTGGTGCATACACCTTCAATTACTCCTGTTTTGGCCTTCGTAATGCTGGGGCCACTTTTCAACGTCTCATGGATGGCATCTTAGGGGACCTCCCCTTCTGTGTATGTTGTGTGGACGACATACTTCTGTTTCCTTCCTCAAAAGAGGAACACCTCCGTCACCTGCGCATCGTGCTCGACCGTCTGCAACAAAGCGGCATTATAGTCCGGTACGGCAAGTGTACCTTAGGCACTAACGAAGTGTAGTTCTTAGGGTACCGCATCACTCCTGAAGGAGTCCATCCCCTCCCTGAGAAGGTAGCAGCCGTTCAGAACTTCTGTACTCCCTCGACTGTCAAAGCTCTGCAGGAATTCTTGGGCATGATCAACTATTATCACCATTTTCTGCCAGCCATTACCGCCACTCTTGCTCCCCTCTACACCTCCCTCAAGGGCAAGCCAAAAGACCTGAAGTGGAATGTCCTTCAAGAAGCAGCCTTCTGCAATGCAAAGAAGGCCCTATCAACCGCTACAGCTCTCACTTTTCCAGTCCCAGTTGCCCCTCTACTTCTCTCCACCGATGCCAGCGACGTCGCTATTGGGGCAATACACGAACAGGTGGTCAATGGCTCGCCCCACCCATTGGCCTTCTTCAGCAGAAAACTGTCCAAGGCAGAATCCAGTGATTCTACCTTCGATCGCGAATTGCTGGCAGTTCACTTGGCTGTCCGTCACTTTTGCCATTTCTTAGAAGGTACGCCATTCGTCATTTTCACTGACCATGTGCCTCTGGTGCACACCTTCACTCGACAGTGTAACACCTGGTCCGCCAATCGACGCCAACATCTCTCCACCGTGGCTGAATACATTTGCACCCTTCAACACGTCCCTGGGAAAATGAATCCCGTTGCCAATGCCCTGTCAAGAAACATGTTGGCTGCCGTAAAACTGAGATTGGACTACAATGCCTTGGCTGAATCCCAACCACAAGATCCAGAGTATCAAGCATGTAGGACACCCTGCACATCCCTCCATTGGGAAGACATCCCCGCTGACCACTCCAACACCACCCTTCTCTGTGACGTCAGTGCTGGTAGACCGCGACCTTGGATTCCTGCTCCCATGCGCCGACAGGTTTTTTTTTTTTTTTTATTCACGTCCTTTCACATCCCTCGTGCTATTCTACTGCACAGCTGCTGAAGACGAAGTTCATTTGACACTGCATTTTTAAGGATGGTAAGGATTGGGTCCGCGCTTGTACTTCTTGTCAAACTTCCAAAGTACATAAACACCCGCATTCAGGAATGGGCACCTTTTCTCAACCTCAGCGTCGTTTCGCCCACATTCACGTCGACTTTGTAGGCCCCCTACCCACGTCACAAGGACATCATTGCTTATTTATTGTCATCGACTGCTCCACTCGTTGGCATGAAGCCATTCCCATGGAAACGGCAATGTCCGCCTCATGTACATCTGCCTTACTCTCAGGATGGATTGCAAGATTTGGTATCCCTGAGCATATTACTTCTGAGAAGGGTACCACTTTCATCTCTCAATTGTGGACATCATTAGCGAATCTCCTGGGCATCACCCTACATCAGACAATTGCCTACAACCCCGCTGCCAATGGAATGGTTGAACGTTTTCATCACACCCTCAAAGCAGATTTGATGTCCCGCTGCAAGGATCCCAACTGGTTTACTCAGCTTCCCTTGGTCCTCCTGGGACTAAGGACCCCTCCTAAAGACGCCCTCGACGTCTCGGCAGCTGAAATGGTTGGTTGTCCCTGCCGAATTTTTTCCTTTTGCAACCTGCTCCGACGATCTCCAGCGCATACGTCATGTTGTTGGAAAATTTACTCCATGCCGCCAGACTTACAAGCCCCTAGCGAAGCATCACATACGACAGACTTGCACTCTGCAATGTACGTCTTCCTACGCAACGACACTAGTAAGCCACAGCTAACTCCTCCTTACACGGGTCCTTTCCTTGTGATCCTACGCAGTCCGTAAGCATTCCTACTAAACATTCGTGGCAAAGAAGATTGGGTCTCCATTGATCGTCTAAAACCTGCTTATCTCCTGCCAGATGACCCGCCTACAGTTTGCCTCTCTAGATCAGGGCACCCTATTTAACATGTACAGTATGTCATTTTTAGGGGGGGAGCCATGTACCAACCGTGTGTCACACGATCCTATATATTAACGACACTTAATTTTTTTTATATATTATGCTTGTATCTTCGTTCTCCCCTCGCACTGATAGGAACCTGAAATAACATGTCTGTTTTTTTCATTGTTAACTGTTAACCGGTGCAGTTGTTGGTTGAACATGAAATTGCCTGTTATGTTTTTTGTGCCCTTTTTGCCTGAAGTTTATGTATATATAAACGGATGTTCTGTAATAAAGTTACTCAGTTGCTTTCATCCTGCCTTCTTAGTCACAGCCTCTCTCGGCCCGTCACAGATTGTTCATCCCTCAAAAGACAACGGAAAATCTCCTTTAGTAGAATCTATGAATCTTCTCTAATACGCCCTTCTTCCATCTCTAATGTTGAAATGTGTAGAGGTTTAATGGATATTCATGAGTGGGAGAGGCAAGAGAAAGGATAACGCCTTACAGACTGATCATACAGCTGTGGTTAGCGCACAAAAACTGTTTGGTTCTGTATAATTATTTGGGGTGTGTAAGAGAATAGTATAATTTGTCCTGAATCTAAAATTACTCAACACAAGTATCAATTTTCTTTAACTATTCACTTAATGTGTTCTGAAGACCTGCTCCGTCAGATTTTTTACAAAGTAACTATTATTAGGGAAATGAAATAAGAGTTCACAAACACATATATATATCTCCATGTGTATTAACTGCATACTGTAGATAAAAAAAAAACGTATGAATGTATCATGCTGTCTGTAAAGTTGCAAGTATAAGGGTACATTGCACAATAATTACCCTTATAATAATGGTGATATTTTTAAATATGTTAATTTTGACCAATTACTATTATTGACAAATATATAATACCCGAATACATAAAAAATCAAAGCCAAATCGCAACAAAAACTAAAAAATCGTACTTGTATGGCACCTTCCAAAATAGGAAAAGTATATATGTGAAGTTTTTAAAGAATAAAAAAATTATAGATTTTATAATTATTGTTAGGTAGATAAATCCTCATAAAAGAATGAAGGTTTTCTTGTTTGAAGCAGGAAAATTTTATACTAATGCCATAAAATTCTGTAATATTTTTGTTAAAAACAAAAATGTTTGTTGTTATCGTTCCTATGACATCTCTAATAACATTTTGCTAATATATCAGTAGTCCTGAGAGCCCCATTGAAAGAGGTATTAAGGGCATATCTGTAAAATGTCATCTAAATTATAAGATGAAGGAGTGATGCAAGAAATGAGAAAACATATAGCCTATATTAGACGTTGACCTTCTCTGGGGATAAGGTTACCTAGCACCAACTTTCTATCCTGATATGGTGCTACATATACAGATGTATCAGTGATATGCCATTCTGTATGTTATTCATTACTCTTTCATTTTCTGCCCCTTTATGTTTTATGCAGATGTATGTTTATCTAAAAAATATTTTCTCATCTAGGAAAACCAAAGCATCGTGCAACACAAAGAGGCTTTTGATATTACAATTCATTACTATTAAACATATGTTTTCTATTATAATGAAAATATAAATTAAACTCTTGAAGTTAAGGCTGATATGATATGAATAAAGCTCTGTTAAATTTTTCTTGTTTTTTTTCCGGTATTGAGAAGCCAATTACTGGCTTGACTTACTTCAAGTTAGGAAAATGTTTCTCTTGGTGGCAGGGACTATAGCGAGTGCTAATATAAAATAACTTAAAATTTGCCCAAACTACAGAAAACTTGTTCGAAAATCTAATTTTCCTAAGCAGTATTTCAATGGAGTTTTACATCTAATATGTTACCTGGAAAACTGAAATCTAGTGTATAAACCTGAAAAGTGCTAATTATAACTACAGCATCACAAGCAGTCACACACCAAGTAAGCTTCTGACCGATTTTGCATTTCAGAAAATCAAACAAAACTCCTAACAAATCAACATCTCCTCAATTCCTGGAGAAGACCTGGGCTGAATAATGCATCAAAAAGCTTCAACGTCTTTGGCAATGTTGTTATATGTTTATGAACGATATTTTTAAAGAGAATACTTGATTGAAGGTATTCGGACCATATTTCATATCTGTTATATTTCTGTTTACTTTTTGTTATTGCAAATAGATAGATGGATATATAGATAGATATACAGATGACTAGATAGATAGATGAAATTTTTTTATAAATACGTAGTATGATTTCAATAAATGAGGGATACGATGTTTTTTTTTTTTTTTTTTTTTTTTTTTTTTTTTTTTTTTTTTGTAACAATATTTGCCATTGTCTCTCAGATTTTTGCTTATTGGCAATGAAGTCACAGCTTTTCATTTCCGAATAATTATTCAATTCTGTCAGTCGTCACCTACTAAATATACAATTACTTGCTTCGTCTTGGTGTTAATCTTCTTTATAAATCACAACAACAATGGTGACTGAAAATTTTGTTCAAGTACCGTCTTGTTTAATCATGTATATGCACAATAAGTTAAGAAATAAAGTATGATATTTCAAGTGACTTTTCAAAGAAAGAGCAACTCGCTTTAAGTCAGTCATTTGAGCATTTTAAGACGATCATCTAAAGTCTAAACCATCCCTCAGCGAAAAAAAGGTCAATTCAAAGAATCCCCGCGCCTAGGAAAATATAAGTTTATAAGTGCCCATGACACGAGAGTGTCTAGGAATACCAATAAGCATAAGAATAAGAATCTGTGAATATAGAGTATCATCCAATTAGGTATCCAAGAGAGTAAATGTATGATTAAGAGGGTTGTTGGGTGCCACATGGATTCAATCAATGATGTTTGTTTATCACACTTTATCTTGCAATTTTGATTTAATTGTTAAATATAACGATACCAATACAAACGCATAAATCTTGAAGTGAGCCAAATTGTCATAACAACGTGGCAAGCTGCAACCATTATTCATGTATAGTGGGATTCTGAGATAGTGTTTGGTATGTGGGGGTGAAAGGGTGGATGCGTAGAAAAATGCTAAACTAGGATTGGATGTTTTTAATGAATATAGTCATTTGGACAAAGGTTGGAGACTCGAATTAAAGAGAAGTATTTCGGTTAAACAACAAAAAAGAAACAAGACAGCCTGTTGACTGCACAATGAGAATGAACTCCTTATGTAAATTCACTAGATCTGGAATTTAATCGAGACATAAAATGTATATGAATGTAATGCTTGAAAAAACCCAACGAAGACTTTGGTAATGTAGTAGGCATACTCGTTTCCCACAAACATTCTTGGTAAATCTGTACTTTTTAATCCTCCCTAAATGACCAAGATATCATAGAATCGTCAGATTCATCTCACCTCATCCATCAACTTCGAAAATTAACCAATGTTTCCCTTTAAAACGTTTTATTCCACTCACTCCCTATATCTTTTCTTGAATGTCCTAAGGGATATGGTCCATTGCATCTTTTATCTTCCCTTATCATACCAACATTGCAAAATCAAGTCGACATGACCGCCGCTGAGATTATTCAAATGTGTGATTAAGAATTCCCTTCGTGAGCAGGCAGCACTTTTTGTCTCGTTGGGAGGAGGGTAAGCCCTCATTGTCGTAACGTCATCACTTGGCAGATATCCATCTAAATTTCGTGAGCGTCATCAACATCATCATCCTCATTAGGTGGTTTGAAAAGCATGCGAAAATGGCTTTAAAGACCAGATAAAGGGATGAGTAAAGATATTAGTTTTGACATCTTGTGAAATAAGAAATATTATTGAACATTACAAAATTAATGATAGAGGTTCTTGTCTTGAAAAGTCATCTTAAAAACATCGTCAAAAACATATTCTGTAGTGATGGTTTGATAATTTTAATCAATATAACACGGATGGAAAACCAAGATGATTTTGAGTTATATGGGTTAATTACTTAAAAAGGTTATACTTAATAATATCAAAACCCAGCAAGTATTCTCCAAAGTAAAATACACCTTGCTTTGCCTAACAAGAGGATAATATGAACCGCAATAAGTGTTTCCCTCTGATCATCTTAGTACTTCCTCACTAAGCAATAGCCTCATTATAGTACTTTTACTGATATAACTCCATGACATACATTTTTGATCGACACTTGATACACATAAAAGGTAATAGAAACAGGTCACTCTTGCAATGAAACAGTCTCTTTAAAAGGATATTAAGATTTAATTGGCAAACGTGAAACTATTTTTAGTACAAGTGGTGAAAGTAACGTTATTATTTTTTTATAGTGATGAAAAGTTGGTTCAACATCTGCAGTCAATGTGCAACGAATGATATTTATTTGTAAAACAAAAGTATTTTAAACATCAATAGTTGAAAAAAAAAATGATTGCTAATGTTCTAATTTTTATACAAGCACATACAAAGAATACACCCAGCAAACAGATTTACATTAATAATGTAAATAAGAGTCAATAAATTTGTAAAGTGGAGGACTTTTGCTGGAGGTTCTCTTATTCGATAATTTTTGCCTTAAAAAAAAAAAAGTCGATAGTGAAACAAAACGTTATAGCAACGTGATAGTTACGTTCAATATTCACAGAGTAATGTAAAAATTACATTGCATTTATTGAAGTTCTGTATTATCATTACACAAAGTATTTACATTATTAATATAAACTAAAGTCGATAGATTTGTAAAGTGGAGAACGTTTGCTGGAGGTTCTCCTATTCAGTCATTTTTGCCTAACTAAACACAAGTCGATAGAGTGATGCAATGATTATAATGCATTCAGTATGGTCCTGCATCATTATTGCACTAATCATTAGCATTCATACTACAAGCAATACCCAATTGCTTTGTAAGATCGAGGACTTTCTCGCCGTGCATACCACGTGGCCCTTACGTAGAAATTACCATTCACTTTATTTTCTCTGTGGCCCAACGTGGAAATAGCGTAGAAAATAACATTCACTTTATTTTCACTATAACGCAACGTAAAAATAACGTGGTGTGTTTGCTGGGCATCCATTTATATAAAATTCGTAATGCTAATAAAGATCGGAATGCTGAAACGCCAAAGCATAGAGTCCAGATTTTTTAAATTTTCCTTATTCACATACTTTCTTTAAGTGTGAATAATTTCCTTTAGGTTATTTCCTTTAAGAATATGTTGTTTATTCTATGAAAGCTACAGATGCAGGCGTCAAGAATCAATGTTATACTAAATCTACTCGTCAAGATTAATCCAAACTTTTGGCCATCTCCTTTATGATTAATTTCTTGGTAGTCCTGAATGAACTTACTCTTTTATCCAAATTTGTTTCTGTAATTACATATAATACCGAGCCTATCCTTTGTTATCATTGTCATGTGTTTATTTTTTATTTTTTATTGCTTATTGGTTTATGTTATTGGAAATATATTTTGCTTGGTTTAACATGATGATGCTAAGAAATATGAAATCCTTTCTTTTTTTTCTGAGTAATACAGGAATTTATTTTCTGAGATAAGAGACAGTTTGGTGTCCTGGTCTCGTTACCCTGGCGTAAGTTTAGGGTTTTCAAAGATTTTCATTTACTATCTTTCATATATTTATATTCATTTTAATGGCAATTATAATTTCTTACGGCATTACAAAAAAGAAGTGATAATGTAGAGGCTTCGACAGCAAAATTACCAAAGTTCATTGAATAAAGTTTCTGAGACAAAAAAAAAAAAAAAAAAGGAAAGAGACCAATCGTTCAGTTTCAGTTAACATAATTACTAATTAATATCAGGAATCTTTCAGTCCATTGAACTATTGTGTTTTAATTTCCAAAGATTTCGTGTGAATAAAGATCAATGCTTGTTAAATTCAACATAAATTGTACAGAGGAAATCTATATTTTTGAAAAAAAAAACTTACATTGCATAATATTGAATACTATCAATCAGTGAATTATGTAAAAAATAAAAGAAATCGAGATATGCAATTCTCAGAAATCCATTATACCAAAAGCTCAAGCTTTACTTCATGTGGACTACTTGATGACTATTATTAAGACATTGTACCGATATCAAAAATAAAACATTCCCTTCATTCCAGTAGAATCAAACTGGTAATTACAGTCTTCTGGTGATATGTTTCTTAGATCAGATGATGTTCCTGATATGGAAGTTTAGAAGACATCCGATAAGAATATTCGTTAGGAAAAAAGCTAAGTTAAAATCAATTCTATTTTATTTTTATGCTCTTTGTTATATGGATAGAATGTTCTTCCTATTGAAGATGATTGTTATAGGTTTCCATTTTGTCCCTTATCTGTGTCCTGTGATTCAAATAGGAAAAGTAGATATCTGAAAATTGATGTTTTCCTATACCGCCCCACGCGGTAACCGAATCCACAGATATAAACTGTGATAACACGTTTTTCATTTGATCTGTCAGAGGGAATCTTCTGTTAAAAAATAAATTACAGCAATTCCAGGACATGCCTTTGAATATTCAAATTACTGAGATATTACTGTTTATTGCAACATACTTTCTGTTTTGTTTAGTAATATGAAATTTCGTGACGTTTCTGGCACATTTAGCAGAGGATGAATGAGTCATTTAACAGCAGTCCCATTTTTTTCTTGTGTTTTTATATCATACAAATATACATAAAGAAACACATCTGTCCGAAATCCAATGAAAATTCTGAAAATTATTTTAAAATTATTCGCTCGCAATAAATTTTTATGAAATTAATCATTTGGAAAACTAATCATAACCATTTATGTTTAGAGCCCACATAGATTTAATATCATTTGTTAAAACTTAACTGAATATTCTTAACTTAAGCAATTAAAGAATTTTATTCTTACTAAACATTTATAGATTTACACTTTTTTGACTAGCTAAAACTTATACCTACCGTATGTCAACTTCTACCATTTTACGATCAGCTACAACAATAACCATTAACCTTTTGCTCCCTGTCTAGCTCAAGATTTCCTTTCGACGCAGAGACCTTATACTGCACGTTTGAATATTTGTAACGCTCTTGCTCGAAAGTCCTGGTATTTAAGCTCGATGTCTATTTAATAAAGTTTAGTTGCATTCACCTCGCCTTTCAGTTATCACCTAATTAGCGGCGCCTCACACATAGGTGACCACTGGAGTGTCCAGCTTCCTCTCTCCTTCCCCTCAGTGATGTGTCTTACTGCTTGATGATGCCGCCCACCGAGACTTACACTACTATCAACGCCACACCCTTCACCAGTTTCAGTAGTTTGAGGTCAATTTTGCATTAAAGTCATAACTAGCTCAAGCACCAGAGCACACTATGTTATCCCAGTGATCCTTGAGGACACTTCCCCAGAAATCTCCAATTGGATATGCGACCAAGGGGATAGGTCCTCATAACATACCTCCCGGAGCAGTACTCAACATTGCCAGCCACCCGTATTTTCGAAGTTTATCAGTTCTCTCAACAACCGTTGGGGGGCTGCTCTCCTCGTGAAGGGAATCTACTTCACACCCTTTGGATATGGTGCCTCTCTGAACCACGGCTGATATTGATATATTGCCCATGAAAAAGCCGATGACCAAAGTGGATGCCCTTATGGACAGCCACTTCCCCACCTTCAAGATCTCCATCAATGAATGCACTCCTGATGAAGAGGACAATTATTTAACATCAACCAAAGCTGATGGGATTGCGGGAGGATACAGATTCCCACCCAGTGATGTGCCGGAGTGTCAACAAAGCCGCCCACCACCCAAATATATTACCCCTCATTTATGACCCAACTGTTGCAGTTATGTTAATAGCACTCTAGATTCGGGACTGCTGCGAAAAAATGTGTGAATGGTTGTCAGTGGCCAAAAAACGTATAAGGAGGTTTCGCTTGTAGCGTTGGCCCCCCCTGTCACTAATATTTTATTCTTACATGATGTGGGTAAGAGCATGTGATTTTTGGTAGACAATGATGCTTGTTGTTTTCTTCCGCCGAGGCCAATCTCCAGGACATGATATAATCTGCCTAATTCTGCTAACGTCCTTCTGATAGCTGCCAATAGATAAGCAATATCCACCCATGGTTATAAAACCCTCACATTATCATTTGGAAGTGCCAAATATAATTGGAAATTTCTCGTTACTGACGTCACATTGTCAATCATCAGTGAGGATTTCTTCTTGCCTTTCTACCTTCTGGTTGATGTCACTCACTAATAAATATCTATGCGGATTCATGCTCCTTGACACCTGCCCAACATGACCCCTCTGGCCTCGTTCTTCCCATTAGCAGACCTATGGATGCCTAAGCTCCCTTCATCACGTCGTACCCGAAAGTGTTCCCGTCCAGAACTTTGTCAAAGACCCAGGGTTTCTGCCAAACATGGTATTTATCACCATATCAAGAAGATCGGACCAACAATGTTAGCTAGATTCCGGCATCTAGCACAGGACCGTTTGACATTCGCTAAACAAACATTTGCTGGAATAGAAGAATTGTGCCTTTGCCAAAAAACCTCAAGCCCATGGTCGTCACCCTCACACATCTTACTGAAGAAAGATGGCTCTCTGCTTTTGTGTAGGGATTACAGACGCCTGAAAATGCAGACAGAACTAGAACATTGCCGATGTATCCTCATACTTGCACAAAGTAAAGGTTTTCTCCAAGCTCAATATTCTGGAGGGGTATTATTAGGTGTCCATGAACCCAAAAGATATCCCAAGACCACCATCACCATCCCAATCGGTTCATAAACCTTCACTTAATCATGTTTTGTCTCGCAATGCTGGGGTCACTTTTCAAGGCCTCATGAATGGCATCTTAAGGGACCTCCCGTTCTGTGTATGTCATATGGACGACATACTTGGGATTTCATCCACCAAAGAATAGCACCTCTCTGTCACCTATGCATCGTGCTTGACCAACTACAACAGAATGACCTTGTAGTCCAGTACGACAAGTGTGCCTTTGGTGCCAATGAAATATCGACTCCCTCCCTGAAAAGGTAGCACCTATTCAAAATTTCCCCACGCTCTCTTCCATCAAAGCGCTGCAAGAATTCTTGAGCATTATCAACTATTATCAACATTTTCTGGCAATTATTGCCGCCACTCTTGTCCCCCTCTTCGTCACCCACAAGGGCAAGCCAAAAGACCTGAAGTGGGGTCCCCTTCAAGAAGAAACCTTCTGCAATGCAAGGAATGCCATATCAACCGCTACTGCTCTCAATTTTCCTGTGCCGCATATACCTCTCCTTTTCTTCACCTATGCCAGTGATGTCACTATTGGTGCAGTACTCGAGCAGGTGATCAACCGCTCACCCCGTCCATTTGATCTCTTTTAGTAGAAAACTGTCCAAGGCAGAACTTAGCTACTCTACCTTTGACCACAAATTGCTGGAGGTGTACTTGGCTGTCGGTCACTTTGACCACTTCTAGGAAGGTACGCCCTTCATTATTCGCATGACCAAATACCTTTGGTGCATGCATTCACTCGAGACTCCAATGCCTGGTCCGCCCCTCAATGCTGACATCTCTCTGCTATTATTCAATACAATTGCTTCCTTTAACATATCCCTGGGAAAATGAATCCCATTGCCAATGCCATGTCAAGAAACATATTGGCTGCCATTCACCTGGAATCACATGACACCACCTTAGCAGAAGCCCAACAAAAATATCTAGAGTACCAAGCATTTAGGACATCCTGCATATCAGTGCATTTGGAAGACGTCCCCTTCGATGACTCCAATGCCACCCTCATCTCTGACGTCACTGAAAGACCTAAACTGTGGATACCTGCTCCCATGCGCCAATAGGCGTGTATTTCCATTCAGGCCTTTCATATCCCTCACGCTGAGCTACTGCACAGCTACTGAAGATGAAGTTTCTTTGATACAGCATTATTAAGTATGCTACGAATTGGGTTCTCTCCTGTACTTCATGTCTAACTTCAAAAGTACATTGACACAAGGATTAAGGCGTGGGTACCTTTCCTCAATCTCAGCGTCATTTTGCCAATATTCCCGTCGACATAGTAGGTCCCCTACCTACATCAAAAGGATATCATTACCTGTTTAACGTCGTCGACTGCTCCACTGGTTGGCCTGAAGCTATTCCTATGAAAACTGCAATGTCTGCCTTGTGTATTTCTGCCTTACTCTCAGGATTGATAGTGAGATTTGGTATCCCGAAGCATATCACTTCTGACAAGTGTACCCCTTTCACCTCTCAATTGTGGATATCATTAGCAAATCTCCTGGGAATCGACATACATCAGACAATCACCTGCAACCCTACTACCAATAGAATGGCTGAACGTCCTACGGCAAGGACTCCAGTTGCTTTAACCAGCTTTCCTGCATTTTTCTGGGACTAAGAACCACTCCTAAAGATGCCATAGATGTCTTGGCCGCTGAAATTGTTAACGTCGACCCGTTGGTCATCCCTGCAGAATTTTTTCTGCATCCAATCTACTCGGGCAATTTCTAGCGCCTCTGCAATTTTTCCTGCGCAACGACATAACCAGGCCACTGCTAACACTCCCTTACACGGGCACTTTTCTCGTGATCCGTTGTAAGCCGAAGGCTTTTTTCATCTACATTTGTGACAAAGAAGGCTGGGACTCCATTGATTGCCTAAAACCTGCATATCTCCTGCCGGATGACTCACCTACAGTATGTAATTTTCAGAAGTGGAGCCATATGCTGCCTGTACACTGAAACGGTTTTGCTTTATATCTTCTCACCCACTCCTCCCTGTACTGCTTATAAATCAACCTTTATAAACCTGATAGCTCAGGTTTAATTTTGTTTGAATTTTGGTAATGTTCTAGCAAACAATTCTTGGTATTTGAGCTTGATGACTGTTTAATAAAGTTTAGTTGCATTCACCTCCACTCTCAGTTATCACCTAACTGGTGCCTTGCACAACCCTCTTTGTTACCTAAATGTAATATATGTTGTCTTTTTATGTTGAACACGCTTACTTAAGTCTTTTAATATTTTATTCATGAAATATCAGTTTTGATTTTGTTACTGATTTTAGAATATTCTATTTTGAATGTTCATTATATCTGATATCGTTTATTTATTTTCTTATTTCCTTTCCTCATTGAGCTATTTTCCCTGTTGGAGTCCTTGGGGTTATGGCAGCTTCCTTTTCCAATTAAGGTTGTATCTTAGCTAATAATAATAATAATAATAATAATAATAATAATAATAATAATAATAATGATAATTATAATAATAATAATATTAACAATAATAATAATAATAAAAATCACGTTAAAACTTCTATGGTCATTTGAGCTTAGTTAACAGCAAAACCCTCCCTGAGTTATCGATATCTAGCGGACAAGGAGTTCAGAGACGAACCGCAGAAGTTATAATATGCGTAAGGACTTGTGTGCAGTTCAGACACTTTGATCAGAGAAAGAGTGTATCCTCTCGAACTATAAGACGAAACTCGGCTTACGAAAAACATTTCCGTCACATCTCAACTGGTCGGTTTGAACCGGAGAGAACCTTACTTTCAAAGAAAACTCACAGTGGCCTGAAAATTTACAAGGGAAGCAATGAAAGTAAAACTTTATCAAGAATGAGTGGAATGATAGAAACTGTGTTCACGTGAAAAATCAACGCATGAAAAGGAAAAGAAAAGAAAAAAATAATAATAGCGAACTTGATTCCTAAGATGTACCTGATGTAAGATGATACCTCAACACCCTGAAGAAAACTTCAAATCAACGACCACAAAAAAAAAAAAAAAAAAAAAAAAAAAAAAAAAAAAAAACCATTGTAACACGGTTATCAGCCAGAATCTCCCTTTTTTCGTTAAAAACTACTTTTTGCCCTCCTCCTGTTGCTCGATCTTTCTACCCTGTTCCTTATTTGAAAATCCAACATTTTGTAGTACGCTCAGTCATTTGCAACGTCCGAGTGCATTTATACACTATAGAAATAAAAATCCAACCTTTGCTCTATTCGCTTAGATAAATCAAACCACCATTTTTCATACGCTCACTTATTTGTGATGTCTTAGTAATATTCATATAAGACATAAAAATAAATTCAAACCTTTGCTCTATTCACTAAATCAATCAACCCATTTTTGTCCTTCGGTTCATTATTTGTGATTCCTAGCAACACTTATATAAAACAGAAATAAAAGTATAAATCTTTACTATCTTCCCTGAATAAATCAAACCATTTATATCTTACTCTCCTATATTTGCTATGTCCCAGTTATATTTAAATTAAAAAAAAATGATATAAAAACCTTTGCACTGCTCCCTTTTAATAAAATGAACATTGTTGTCTCAAACAATATTGCTTTATAACGCCCTTATGTTATAAAGAATCTTTACCAAAATAGGAAATAGAACTAATCTGCTCTACTCTATTCTACGGCTCTATGTACTCACGTTTTATGTTAGGAATATTAAGATTCTATTTTCATGATCTTGTTTGTACAATTTGCAGTCAAGATGATAAATAATTTCATTCATGCGTGCGAATATGTACAACATAATTTTAACGTAATCAACGCACTTCAATGAAAATATAATTGTAGTGTTTTTTTTTTAAGGGGCCCTGCCCTTCTGAATAATAACAAACACTCTTACCTATTAGTCATGAGCTCTCATTAAGAGGCGAAACAAATTCTTACCTATAAGCCACATGAACCAGTTCATTTAAGATTCAGTGTTTAAAAGACTTCTCTCTTGACGAGGTTATCATATTACACGTTCCCTAGCCTAAACCATTACTAAAATACCGGTCACCTGCATAAACCTAGACCGAAACTTAACACAATCACCCATGTGATCCCTGTAGCCTTCAGCCACTTGTTCAGTGATATGCTGTTCAAACTTTAAAACCTCAACCTAAATTCAATCACATTCATGATTCTCGTAGCTTTCAAATTTATATTCTGCTATTTACAGCCCTAACCAAACTTGAACCCTAGACTTAATCACCCAAGTGATCCCTGCAGCCTTCAGTCGCTTGTTCAATGACCTGGTGCTCAACCTTTCAAAAACCTCATCCTAAATACCATCACATTTGTGACTCTTGCAGCTCCCAATCGCATATTCTGTAATTTGCTGCTCAAACCTTGAAAGCTAACCTAAGTTTCATCATTCCAGTGAATCTGGCAGCCCCCAACCACGTATTTTGGGATTTACTGCTCTAACCGATTAGCCCTGCGATCACCTTCTTGATTTCGTGCCCCCAATCACCTATTCTGTGATTTGTGGCCCAAACTGAGATCTATGCCTGCACAAACGCATAACAACGGAAAAATGAGCACACCAGCCCAGCAAGTTCCTCATGGACGCCACTCCCTCCACCCTCCAGTCATCGGTTCATACCCTCGTCTAAAATCAGGGTTGAAACAAACCCTGCTCCTGACAACAAACCTGGCTCACAACAACACCAATCAGACAAACTCGTTGTTCAACCAATCATTAGCCCAACCCGGCAAGAAGATCTAAGACCTGCTTAAAGTTGTAAAAGTCAGGCTCTTAATTTTTGAGGATTCTCCAGGCCTTGCCCCCAGCGCCGAGAAATCCAATCAGCTCAATGGTCAACTCTCCTACCTTCTGAGCGACACGACAATGCTTGCCAGCACACTTCAACAGGAAAACCTCTTCGAATTATCCGAGTTTGTCTAGGGCAGTTACATACCAATCGCCTGTTTCGGGGCATGCTTTGTCAGCAAACGATCGCCCGCTTCTACCAGCATCATCATAACAAGGCCACTGCCTGATCCCGAATTCTGTGTCTTCAACGGCAGAACTGGATCCTGGTACTCTTGGTTGTCCTCGTTCAAAGTCCTCATACACGATAAGGAGTACGACGAACCCCGCAAGTTTACTGCCCAACATAAATCCTGTCGAGGTTAGCTAAAGTTTCTCATAAGAAGCTCCATCTACACCTCCGGTCAGTACCAACGGCGCATGGTAATCCTGCAGCAGGAGTTCGATGATTTTCAGCGTATTGAGATTAAGTTGATACGAGCTTTTAACCAGCTCCCATAATCCAGAAATGAGCATTCTGAGCTGTGCGAGTTCTATGTGCAATGGCTGAGCCTGGAGAAGCATCTTGCACATCCTTCGAGAGGTCATCCTTGGAAGAATTCCAGCCTACAAGCCATGGATCTGCCCAGACCCTAAACCAATCTAATTACTCGCTCCTAACTGATTCAGATCTAAGCAGTGTTCTCCTTGTGTTTATTGTTACTGTAGCCAAAGTGCTATATTTTTGTAAATAAACATACAAATCAAAACTTTAGAAACGTGTTATTCTTATACTCTCTATATATATATATATATATATATATATATATATATATATATATATATATATATATATATATATATATATATATATATATATATATATATATATATATATATATATATATATATATATATATATATATATATATATAAGGAAGAGCTATATCTACATAGAAGATTATTGAAAGAAAATTACTGGCTATAATGACGTTAATGGTCCTTTAAGATTAGTTAATTGCAAAACCCTCCCTGAATTATTGATATCTAGCGAACCAGGAGCTCATGGGTTATGTGTGAGGACTTGTATGCAGTCCAGAACCCTTGATCAAGAAAGAATATATCTTCTTAGCCTAAAAGACGAATGTCAGTCCTGCGTCTGTGGTTATTGTGCACAGTTATTATACTGTACAGTGAATCCTCGCTACTTCGCGGTTTGACAATCGCGGATTCACCACTTCGCGGGGTTTTCCCATAACCCATATATATATATATATATACATATCGCGGATTTTCCGGAAAATTCGAAAATACCGCGAAATCTGAAGACAACCAAATACGATATTTTGTTACCTGTAATTCCATTAATACTGTAATTAGTAATATCTGTTCTTTTTGATTTTTCATTGCGTTACATATGATATATAATTCAGCACAGAAAGAAATAAAACACGAAAAGAGAATGTGATCATACGATAATTCAGTACTGTATACAGTACGTAGTAAAATTAAATCGAACATGAAACGCAAATCAGATGCAGTCATACCATATTAGAATGGTGTAAGGCTGCTGTTGGCTACTACTGTACTACAAATGTAATGGATGTGCTTCTCTTCCATGAATCTTTTGTATGTATACGTACGTAGTACTGCATCCAATAATATTCTTTGTTGCAAAAATCACATCTCGAATAAGCGTACGAGAGAGAGAGAGAGAGAGAGAGAGAGAGAGAGAGAGAGAGAGAGAGAGAGAGAGAGAGTGAGAGAGAGAGAGGCGTAAAATAGCGTACGTAAAGCTGTATTATTATTATTGTTATTATTATTATTATTGTTGTTGTTGTTAATAAAATTATTATTGTTATTATTATTATCATTATTATTATTATTATTACTGTACAGTATTATTATCATTATTTATTATTATTACGGTATTTACTTAATCTACGTACGTTCGGTATGCGTGGGGCATCTTCTATGAGTAGGTAACCTACGCATCATAGTACTGTAAGACGGGTTGTGATTGGTTCAAGCGCTGATAGATGACGAATCAGAACTCAAGTTTTGTTATCTAGCCTGTGATTGGTGTTTTGCCCGCATCTCCTACACGCAGCATCTAAGTTCTCGCGGGGCTGGATCGTCCACTCTCTGTTACCGCGTATCGCTGAGTAGACGTTCTTAAGTGTGTGAATCTGTGCTGTGTGCGACTTTTTTAAGTTGAACTTTTTGTTACTGTAAATCCTACTGTAATGGCTCCCAAGCGTTCTGCTTCTCTTAAGGCTGGTAGTGAGCCTAAACGCCACCGAAGGATGATGACGATAGCTGAGAAGGTTACGCTTCTCGACATGTTAAAAGATGGTAGAAGTTACGCGTCCGCTGGCCGCCATTTTGGCATCAACGAATCTACTGTTCGCTATATCAAGAAGGACGAGGCGAACATTAGAAAGACGGCTGCAATCACCTTTAGCAGATCAGCGAAGCGAGTCGTTACAACGCGTAATAAAACGATCGTACGCATGGAAGGTGCTTTAGCTGTGTGGATTGCCGACTGCCGGAAGAAGAACATAGCGTTGGATACGAACACCATCCAAACAAAGGCTTTGAGCTTATATGAGAATTTTGCTGCAAAGGAACCTAAAGACGACGACGGCAACCATGCTGAAGATGATGATGATGCAGATGATCCTCAACCAGGGCCATCCACTGATTCCCAGCCTCAGAAACGTTTTTCCGCCAGCAAAGGATGGTTCGCGAAGTTTCAGAAACGCTTCGCCCTGAAAAGCGTTTCCCTGCATGCGGAGTCTGCTTCCGCTGACACTGCCGCTGCTGAAACTTACGTGAACCAGACGTTCAAGAATATTATCGCCGAAGGTGGATACAAGCCGGAACAAGTCTTTAATATGGATGAGACCGGCTTGTTTTGGAAGAGAATGCCGTCGCGAACTTTCCTGTTCAAAGAGGAAGCCAAAGCCTCTGGCTTTAAAGCATTCAAGGATCGCGTTACCCTCGTGATGTGTGGCAATGCTGCTGGATTTTTGCTAAAGCCGGGGCTTATTTATAAGTCGAAAAATCCTCGCGCTTTGAAAAATAAAAATAAGAATCTCCTTCCCGTGTACTGGATGCATAATCAAAAAGCATGGATTACGAAGATGCTGACCTCCAACTGGTTCCATCAGTGTTTTATCCCGCAAGTCAGCAAATATCTCTTAGAGAAGGGCTTGCCATTCAAGATCCTTCTCCTTATGGATAACGCTGGTGGACACGCAACTGACCTGTTGCATGATGGCATTCAGGTTGAGTTCCTGCCACCCAACACCACGTCATTAATTCAACCGATGGACCAGGGGGTTATCAGGGCGTTCAAGGCCCTCTACACGAAGAACACCATGGCGGACCTCGTTGCGTGTGTGGATGCTGCCCAAGATGACGAGGATGAAGATTTTAACTTGAAGGCGTACTGGCGGCAGTACACCATAGCCACGTGCCTGCAGAATATTCAGAAGGCACTTCAAGAGATGAAACCTGCAACCGTGAATGCGAGCTGGAAGAAGTTGTGGCCTGATATTGTTTACGACGACAAGGGATTTACTCCGTCGGAAATCCAACACTCTGCAATACGCAAATCTGTGCAGTTGGCTGCCATAATTGGAGGTGACGGGTTTGGCGACATGACGACTGAAGACGTCGACGAGTTGTTGGACTGCCATTCCCAGCCCCTAACTGACGCAGACCTCGAAGACCTGACGAAATCTGCAAGTGAAGAAGAGAGTGATACCCAGGAAGAAACCCAAGAAAATGTCGAAGAAACGGGCTTAACATTAGAACGGCTTGCCAAGGCCTGCAACCATGCGAAGGAGTTGAAAGAAATGTTGCAAGAGTGGGACGAGGATATGGTTCGCTCGATGCAATTCTGCAACAAGATCGATGAAGACATGACTCCCTACAAAATGCTCTTGGATCGAAAAAAGAAGCAGCGGCAACAACTTCCGATCACAATGTTCTTCCAGCCTCGCAAAAAAGAGCCAGTTCCTCCTGCTAGTACGCCCTTCGGAAGAAATTGAAGAAGTTTCCCAGGAAGAAGTTGAAGAGGTGTCCCAGGAAAAGACACCTCCGTCTGAAGAGACGTAAAATACTACCTGGCTGCACAGTAGAACACATCATCAGCTTCATCATCATCATTTCTACTGTGCAGCAAATTCATCGCCATCATCATTCAAGTTTTTCTTCAACTTCTTTCGTGGTGAGTACAGTAACAATCTTTATTTTTTACTTTAATATTCTTACTGTACATTCTAAAACTGTATTTGTGCCTGTTTTATAGTTTAGTACTGTACGTACTGTATGCATTAAGTTAAAGGGAAGGTTTTAAAAGTCTACATGTTGTAACCTATCATATTTTTTTTGTTTAAAATTTACATTTACGTACGTAAAACAATCTCTCTCTCTCTCTCTCTCTCTCTCTCTCTCTCTCTCTCTCTCTCTCTCTCTCTCTCTCTCTCTCTCTCTCTCTCGTAAATTGTTTTCCTGCTTTGCTACGTACAATACTGTATAAATTATATTTGTAAGGTAACATATTTTGTAAATGCTTTTACTGTAAATACTGTATGTACTGTATCATTATTTATCACTATCATCATGCGCGTTAAATGCCTTGTTTGTTCTGAGCGTGGTTGTTTACTGAGCGTACAGTACTTTATGACGCCGTCGTTTCAGGCGGCGTCATAAAGAAAAACATTTCATTTGGAAGTCCTAAGAAAAATACGTAAACTAAAACATTGGTAATAAAAAAATCAACATACAGTACTGTATAATCAATATAATCGATGCAAAAACTAACCTATACATATATGTGTACACTAAATGAGTTTGTTTCTTCATTATGATCAGAGATGAACGTAAACAAAACATTGGTTGCCATTTTTTATCGTGCTATTTAGGTGTTTAGGAAACACATGATATAAAATCGCCTTTAATATTTGTGCCTGTTTTAGTTTAGGGTGCTGTAGTACATGCATTAAGTGTTCTGTACATTAAAGAGTGGTTTGTTAACAGTACTACGTACAAGGGAAGGTTTTAAAAGTCCGAATATACATGTTAAATAAATAGGTAAATGTGATGTCACTACTTCGCGGATTTTCACCTATCGCGCCCGCGTCTGGAACCTATCTACCGCGATAAACGAGGGTTCACTGTATATACTTATGTGGAATTTTGCTTGTTGTATTAGTTCTGGGCTTACAAGAGCATGTTTTGTGTAGTGTAATATTGTCGGCACTACGTAGAAAGTGGCCAGTTCTTAAAGTTCAGATTTTGAGATCAAAACATGATTTGAATGAACATGCTATACAATATCTCTATTCTGCTATTAAGGGTAATATTCATTACTGGTATAATTTACGGTAACCATGACTGGAAAAAAATGACTTTATACTAACCATAGCTTGGGAAAAAAATATTTAATTCCCCATACAACCCAGACAGAGTAATATGAGGAATGATTTTTGGGTATGGGTAGATCGCAAATGAGGAGGTGAACTGGAACATTAAGCATTGGAAGGAGGTGAGAGTTTCGGAAAATATATATATAAAAAAAAACAATACTAGACTTTACCAATAAATTAGAGACACTAGGAAATTTATGATTTTATAACGTGAATTAAGGAAAGATTTTCTAAATGAGTAACATAAGTCACTAAGCGTCTTTCTAAGTTTACACTAAACATTATAATCATATTTTAATGGTTATGAGACTTACCTTATCTTCAATGGAACATTAAAGACATTATTTTTTTTCTCTGAATTATTGGAGATTTATGACCCTAAAGAGTCAAACTTGAATGCTAAAGAGCTGCCTTAAATACAGTAGCCGTTGGTCTGAATATATGATCAAAAGGATATATTGCAAGTTTTCCAAAATCATGGTGGATTGGTGACAATTATCATTGAAACCCAATTTTAGAACTTGAAAACCCTTTTATGCATATATTATTTCATAGTAAAAAAATCTGTATAATATCAGATAAATCTTTCTAAAAAATTTAACGGATATATATATATATATATATATATATATATATATATATATATATATATATATATATATATATATATATATATATATATATACATATATACATATATATAGACATATATATATATATATATATATATATATATATATATATATATATATATATATATATATTTATACGTATGAATATTTATATATATATATATATATATATATATATATATATATATATATATATATATATGTATATATATATATATCTATGTATATATATATATATATATATATATATATATATATATATATATATATATATATATATATATATATATATATATATATATATATATATATATATATATATATATATATATATATATATATATATACATATATATATACATATATATATATATATATATATATATATATATATATATATATATATATATATATATATATATATATATATATATATATATATATATATATATATATATACACACACACACACACACACACATATATATATATATATATATATATATATATATATATATATATATATATATATATATATATATATATATATATACACACACACATATATATATATATATATATATATATATATATATATATATATATATATATATATATAACGGATTTTGAGCGAAGAAAAAAATCTACTTTTGGGGTAGATAGCCATGTCGTCATGATCAAAGGTTCCTAATAGTGCCTTCCAATGGATATATGTACTACACTGATATTCCCAGAGAATTTACCTTCAGGTCTCCAGAATTCTAACTCCTGGCGCGAATATCCTTAACATTCTTTTAATGATATAAATCAGGGGACGTATATCTTCATACGACATATAGCGATCTTCACCCCGGATAGCATTTTCGCTTCGAGGGGAAAGAGTGGCAGTTTTGAAATGGGAGCCATTATCAAGGTTACCCTATTTCCCATACTACTATTGAGTATCAAGATGAGCCATATCCAAAATAACCGACATTCCTTGTAGCATTGAGCATGGTGCTACATATATATAGAAAAAGAGGGTGGGTCCATCAGGACGACATGGCTATCTCACCGCAAAAAAAAATTTTCGCTTCACTCAAAATCTGTTTTTTGGGCTCAAGCCAGGTCGTCCTGATGGAAGTTTACCAGAGCATTACTGTATCTGTGGATTTTCATTGGTGCCTTAACCTTTGAATGAATTTTCTATGGTCATATGGTCCATTTCAGACAAATGACGTTACCATTATCCGTCATTATCACTAATCATAGACAATGTTAGTGCTTCCTGCCCCCTACAGGGAAGAGTCAGACTAGACGGTGGAAAAGAGGCCTCAAAGTTAACATATATTGTATGAACAAACATAATTATTCACTGGGTATACAAACGGTCTCACAGTTTGTATATATCATCGGAACAATATCAGTGTCCACTATATCCATTGTTTGTAAGCATACAATGATATGAGGTTTACTTACATGAGTAAGTCAAAGAACTCTGGCATCCTAAATATGATAATTGCTGGGCGAATTAGGACGCAAT
Source organism: Palaemon carinicauda (assembly GCF_036898095.1). Taxonomy (NCBI): domain Eukaryota; kingdom Metazoa; phylum Arthropoda; class Malacostraca; order Decapoda; family Palaemonidae; genus Palaemon; species Palaemon carinicauda. Next base: position 77,873,109 of record NC_090757.1, read on the forward strand.
TACATTCTAACAGACATTTATTTCTAATAAATGACTGAATGAAATAACAAGTGAAACGAATGTAACATGATAAAGGAATTATACGTGCAACGTATACAGATATTATTTCCCCCTTTTGAAAGGGAAGAAATGATGAGTGCTACTCTAAGACTGAAAAATTTTAATAAATTTTTCCTTTATAATTTTTGTAAATATTGTATCATATCAACACTGTGTACAACGTACACACGGCACAAGTGTTATCTGTATAATTCTACACCTGAGATTTTGAACAGACTTAATGTCACCATTGTAAAACTCCTTTTGAAGGGTATCACACCAGAAGTGTTGACACCTTTTCCCTTTAATTGATAGTCCCAATCAATTAACTGTTCATCGCTGTAACTAGATGTAGATATTAATACACTACCTGCTTCCACCACATAATGCTTCAGTTCATGGACCTGCTTAGCATAGTGTTTGTAGAACACTCTGTATGATTTGCATCCAGTATATGAGCGAAGATGCTCTAAGTTCATATACTGAAAAAGTTCAGTGATGAAGCAATTTTCCTCGGATCATGACCTGCGGGAGTACTGTCAGGATCTGCATTGTGGATAAAGTAGGTGAGCTTCACCCTCAGTTGTTTTAGGAATAAGTTTGATCCAGAGGTTTCTCCTTTAAAGAGCTGTCCTCCCCTGAAGTCTGAAATTCTACGAAGATAGACCTTTAGACACTCTACCGGACATAGAGAGACATCTTCCTTCAGAGGGCAGATTCTCCTGGGGCCCCACCTCTTAGTAGGTAGCTCGTTCTTAGCGAGAAAGGTTGGGTCAGGGGAGAGATTCAGTTCTCTCGCTTCTGTGAACTGAATGTGGCCCTCATTTTTAGATAGGGCTACTATTTCACTAACTCTAGCCCAAGAGGCTATATCGAACAGAAAAATAACCTTCTGGGTTAGATCCTTGAGGGAACAATCTTCATTGTTCAGAGATGAGGCATAATGTAGGAAGATCTTGTCCAGAGGCCATGTGATGGGCTTTGGAGGTGCTGCAGGCCTAAGCCTTGCGCATGCCTTCGGAATCTTATCAAAGATTTCATTCACCAGATCAACTTAGAAGGCATATAGAAGAGGTCTAGTCAAGGCTGACTTACACGTAGTTATCGTGTTGGCAGCCAGACCTTGATCATGAAGGTGGACAAAGAAAGACAGACAGAAGTTCAGTGAAATTTCTTTCGGTTGTTTTGCTTTTACAAAAGCAACCCACTTTTCCAAGATTACTCATATTGTCTTCTAGTTGACTTAGACTTGTATTCTTCTAAGAATTCTATATTGCCTTCTGAGATCCCAAATCTTTTCCTAACCGATAGGGCAAGAAAATCATGAAATGAAGGGTTTGGGCTCTCTGTGATAAATCGAAGGCAATTAACTTATGAACCCTTTGAGATAGAGCTGGGTTCAGTACTAGGGCCAGCCTCAACCTCAGTTCCTTCACTGGAGGGAACCAGTTGCTCTTGGGCTATTTGGGAGCCACCAGAGCTACCCCTCCCTTGAAGGATCTCAGCATGTTCTGGACCTTCAGCAAGAGATTGCATGGGATGAACAGGAATTCCTGAGTCCATCCCTTCCGTACTAGAGACATGGTGTCCCTTATCTCCTCTAGAGGATCCTCGTATGGGGCTATATATCGAGGTAGTTTCTTGATGACGCTTGTCACGAAGAGGTCGATCTGCAGCTCGGGGACTTGTTCCCATCTGGGATAGAAAAGGTCTGCGTCTGTGGACCATTCTAATTCTATCGGCTTGAGCCTGAGTAGAGCATCCACTGTCACATTGCGGATCGATTGTACATGAACTGCTGATAGGTGCCATACTTTTAAGCAAGGTATGGCTAACATCACCTAAACTCTATAAGACGCTCTCAAGCCTTGTCGGTTCCAACGTCTCATTATCGCTTCGATGTCCTAGGTCAGCCTAAGGAGGTCTGATCTGCGTGGAGAAAGTTTCCCCAACCACGACAGGACTACCATGGCCTTGGAGAGAAATGACCAAGGCCCATGGATATTCCTCTGATGGGAGTGAACACCCCATTCTTCCTACTAGGCATCCATGCAGATGATCTCCAATAGTCGAGGTAGTTGCAAGGGCACGTTCCTCAATAGGATTTTGGCCTTTGACCATTGTTTGGGAAGCGATCAAGGAAAGACCGATATCGGTCATTTTAGATATCTTCAAGCGTCTGAATCGTATCTTCTCCAGACTCTTAACGTATCTTTCAGCTGTGCTCTTAGCACTGGGTCTATCACTATTGCGAACTGGAGAGAGTTCAGAACTCTTTCCTGTTAGCGTCTTGGAATCCTGACTGATTACCATAGTCTCTTGACCGACCCTGCGATCTCCTTTTACATTCCTAAGGGAAAGAAGAGCCAATGTGACCTCAGGTTTCGATGGTTTTTTAACCATTGAAGCCTTTGTGCTGGAGAGAATCGTAACTTCTTGAAGCTGATTATGCATCCCCAATGTTCCAGGAACTGGATCACTTCCTAGGATGCTTGTAGACCAGCCTCTTCGGGTGCTGCCCACACCAGCCTTTCGTCCAGTTACTTTGTTACTTGAACTATTTCTAGGCATGGTTATTGAGTGACTGTGTCCGCCAATTCCGTGAAGATACTTAGGACTGTGTTTAGTCCGACAAGTATCTTTCTTAGGACATATGCTATCCTCTGAAACTTCCATCCTAGGTAGGAGGAGAGGGGGCGACTGACTGGAAGCTGCCAATAGGCATCTTTCAGATCTAACAAGACTGTGAACACCCATTTTTGAAATAGGGTCCTTATGTTCCTAAAGATTAACATTCCAAACTTCGTGTTTTATTTGAACTTGTTGAGTTTTTTTGAGTCCTTCTTATGAACACCAAACAGCCTTCCCTGGAATTCGATGGACTATACTTTCCTTACTACCTGTATGCTCTAGAGTTCTAAGGTATACTCTTCTGGAACGGGGTTGGATTGTAGGAAGTGTTGAGGAAATGATGGTAGAGGCATGTCTATTTTCCATCCTATTCCCATCTTGATTAGGCCTTGGACCCAATGATCGAAGGTCCAATGATCCCGAAGGAACCTCCCTCCTACCAGAAGCGTCTCTTTGCTTTGACTGATCAGAAGGTTTTCCTCTTCGACCGCCTACATGCGGCACCGGGGTCATCGAAACTGTGGGATATTTTTGAACAACCCAAAGATGATGATGATGATGATGCTAAGAAATATGAAATCCCTTTTTTTTTTTTTTCTGAGTAATACAGGAATTTATATTCTGAGATAAGAGACAGTTTGGTGTCCTGATCTCGTTACCCTGGCGTAAGTTTAGGGTTTTCAAAGATTTTCATTTATTATCTTTCATATATTTATATTTATTTTAATGGCGATTATAATTTCTTACGGCATTACAAAAAAGAAGTGATAATGTAGAGGCTTCGACAGCAAAATTACCAAAGTTCATTGAATAAAGTTTCTGAGACAAAAAAAAAAGGGAAAGAGACCAATCGTTCAGTTTCAGTTAACATAGTTACTAATTAATATCAGGAATCTTTCAGTCCATCGAACTATTGTGTTTTAATTTCCAAAGATTTCATGTGAATAAAGATCAATGCTTGTTAAATTCAACATAAATTGTACAGAGGAAATCTATATTTTTGAAAAAAAAAACTTACATTGCATAATATTGAATACTATCAATCAGTGAATTAAGTAAAAAATAAAAGAAATCGAAATATGCAATTCTCAGAAATCCATTATACCTAAAGCTCAAGCTTTACTTCATGTGGACTACTTGATGACTATTATTAAAACATTGTACCGATATAAAAAATAAAACATTCCCTTCATTCCAGTAGAATCAAACTGGTAATTACAGTCTTCTGGTGATATGTTTCTTAGATCAGATGATGTTCCTGATATGGAAGTTTAGAAGACATCCGATAAGAATATTCGTTAGGAAAAAAGCTAAGTTAAAATCAATTCTATTTTATTTTTATGCTCTTTGTTATATGGATAGAATGTTCTTCCTATTGAAGATGATTGTTATAGGTTTCCATTTTGTCCCTTACCTGTGTCGTGTGATTCAAATAGGAAAAGTAGAAATCTGAAAATTGATGTTTTCCTATACCGCCCCATGCGGTAACCGAATCCATTGTGATAATACGTTTTTCATTTGATCTGTCAGAGGGAATCTTCTGTTAGAAAATAAATTACAGCAATTCCACGACATGCCTTTGAATAATCAAATTACTGAGATATTACTGTTTATTGCAACTTACTTTCTGTTTTGTTTAGTAATATGGAATTTCGTAACGTTTCTGGCACATTTAGCAGAGGATATATGTATGAATGAGTCATTTAACAGCAGTCCCATTTTTTTCTTGTGTTTTTATATCATACAAATATACATAAAGAAACACATCTGTCCGAAATCCAATGAAAATTCCGAATATTATTTTAAAATTATTCGCTCGCAATAAGTTTTTTATGAAATTAATCATTTGGAAAACTAGTCATAATCATTTATGTTTAGAGCCCACATAGATTTAATATCATTTGTTAAAACCTAACTGAATATTCTTAACTTAAGCAATTAAAGAATTTTATTCTTACTAAACATTTATAGATTTACACTTTTTTTGACTAGCTAAAACTTATACCTACCGTATGTCAACTTCTACCATTTTACGATCAGCTACAACAATAACCATTAACCTTTTGCTCCCTGTCTAGCTCAAGATTTCCTTTCGACGCAGAGACCCTGTACTGCACGTATGAATATTTGTAACGTTCTTGCTCGAAAGTCCTGGTATTTAAGCTCGATGTCTATTTAATAAAGTTTAGTTGCATTCACCTCGCCTTTCAGTTATCACCTGATTAGCGGCGCCTCACACATAGGTGACCACTGGAGTGTCCAGCTTCCTCTCTCCTTCCCCTCAGTGATGTGTCTTACTGCTTGACGATGCCGCCCACCGAGACTTACACTACTATCAACGCCACACCCTTCACCAGTTTCAGTAGTTTGAGGTCAATTTTGCATTAAAGTCATAACTAGCTCAAGCACCAGAGCACGCTATGTTATCCCAGTGATCCTTGAGGACACTTCCCCAGAAATCTCCAATTGGATATGCGACCAAGGGGATAGGTCCTCATAACATACCTCCCGGAGCAGTACTCAACATTGCCAGCCACCCGTATTTTCGAAGTTTATCAGTTCTCTCAACAACCGTTGGGGGGCTGCTCTCCTCGTGAAGGGAATCTACTTCACATCCTTTGGATATGGTGCCTCTCTGAACCACGGCGGATATTGATATATTGCCCATGAAAAAGCCGATGACCAAAGTCGATGCCCTTATGGACAGCCACTTCACCACCTTCAAGATCTCCATCAATGAATGCACTCCTGATGAAGAGGACAATTATTTAACATCAACCAAAGCTGATGGGATTGCGGGAGGATACAGATTCCCACCCAGTGATGTGCCGGAGCATCAACAAAGCCGCCCACCACCCAAATATATTACCCCTCATTTATGACCCAACTGTTGCAGTTATGTTAATAGCACTCTAGATTCGGGACTGCTGCGAAAAAATGTGTGAATGGTTGTCAGTGGCCAAAAAACGTATCAGTAGGTTTCGCTTGTAGCGTTGGCCCCCCTGTCACTAACATTTTATTCTTACATGATGTGGGTAAGAGCATGTGATTTTTGGTAGTCAATGATGCTTGTTTTTTTCTTCCGCCGAGGCCAATCTCCAGGACATGATATAATCTGCCTAATTCTGCTAACGTCCTTCTGATAGCTGCCAATAGATAAGCAATATCTACCCATGGTTATAAAACCCTCACATTATCATTTGGAAGTGCCAAATATAATTGGAAATTTCTCGTTACTGACGTCACATTGTCAATCATCAGTGAGGATTTCTTCTTGCCTTTCTACCTTCTGGTTGATGTCACTCACTAATAAATATCAATGCGGATTCATGCTCCTTGACACCTGCCCAACATGACCCCTCTGACCTCGTTCTTCCCATTAGCAGACCTATGGATGCCTAAGCTCCCTTCATCACGTCGTACCCGAAAGTTTTCCCATCCAGAACTTTGTCAAAGACCCAGGGTTTCTGCCAAACATGGTATTTATCACCATATCAAGAATATCGGACCAACAATGTTAGTTGGATTCCAGCATCTAGCACAGGACCGTTTGACATCAGCTAAACAAACATTTGCTGGAATAGAAGAATTGTGCCTTTGCCAAAAAACCTCAAGCCCATGGTCGTCACCCTCACACATCTTACTGAAGAAAGATGGCTCTCTGCTTTTGTGTAGGGACTACAGACTCCTGAAAATGCAGACAGAACTAGAACATTGCCGATGTATCCTCATACTTGCACAAAGTAAAGGTTTTCTCCAAGCTCAATCTTCTGGAGCGGTATTATTAGGTGTCCATGAACCCAGAAGATATCCCAAGACCACCATCACCATCCCAATTGGTTCATAAACCTTCACTTAATCATGTTTTGTCTCGCAATTCTGGGGTCACTTTTCAAGGCCTCATGAATGGCATCTTAAGGGACCTCCCGTTCTGTGTATGTCATATGGACGACATACTTGGGATTTCATCCACCAAAGAATAGCACCTCTCTGTCACCTACGCATCGTGCTTGACCAACTACAACAGAATGGCCTTGTAGTCCAGTACGACAAGTGTGCCTTTGGTGCCAATGAAATATCGACTCCCTCCTTGTAAAGGTAGCACCTATTCAAAATTTCCCCACGCTCTCTTCCATCAAAGCGCTGCAAGAATTCTTGAGCATTATCAACTATTATCAACATTTTCTGGCAATTATTGCCGCCACTCTTGTCCCCCTCTTCGTCACCCACAAGGGCAAGCCAAAAGACCTGAAGTGGGGTCCCCTTCAAGAAGAAACCTTCTGCAATGCAAGGAATGCCATATCAAACGCTACTGCTCTCAATTTTCCTTTGCCGCATATACCTCTCCTTTTCTTCACCTATGCCAGTGATGTCACTATTGGTGCAGTACTCGAGCAGGTGATCAACCGCTCACCCCGCCCATTTGATCTCTTTCAGTAGAAAACTGTCCAAGGCAGAACTTAGCTACTCTACCTTTGACCACAAATTGCTGGAGGTGCACTTGGCTGTCGGTCTCTTTGACCACTTCTAGGAAGGTACGCCCTTCATTATTCGCATGACAAAATACCTCTGGTGCATGCATTCACTCGAGACTCCAATGCCTGGTCCGCCCCTCAATGCTGACATCTCTCTGCTATTATTCAATACAATTGCTTCCTTTAACATATTCCTGGGAAAATGAATCCCATTGCCAATGCCATGTCAAGAAACATATTGGCTGCCATTCACCTGGAATTACATGACACCACCTTAACAGAAGCCCAACAAAAATATCTAGAGTACCAAGCATTTAGGACATCCTGCATATCAGTGCATTTGGAAGACGTCCCCTTCGATGACTCCAATGCCACCCTCATCTCTGACGTCACTGAAAGACCTAAACTGCGGATACCTGCTCCCATGCGCCAATAGGCGTGTATTTCCGTTCAGGCCTTTCACATCCCTCACGCTGAGCTACTGCACAGCTACTGTAGATGAAGTTTCTTTGATACAGCATTATTAAGTATGCTACGAATTGGGTTCTCTCCTGTACTTCATGTTTAACTTCAAAAGTACATTGACACAAGGATTAAGGCGTGGGTACCTTTCCTCAATCTCAGCGTCATTTTGCCAACATTCCCGTCGACATAGTAGGTCCCCTACCTACATCAAAAGGATATCATTACCTGTTTAACGTCGTCGACTGCTCCACTGGTTGGCCTGAAGCTACTCCTATGAAAACTGCAATGTCTGCCTTGTGTATTTCTGCCTTACTCTCAGGATTGATAGTGAGATTTGGTATCCCGAAGCATATCACTTCTGACAAGTGTACCCCTTTCACCTCTCAATTGTGGACATCATTAGCAAATCTCCTGGGAATCGACATACATCAGACAATCACCTGCAACCCTACTACCAATAGAATGGCTGAACGTCCTACGGCAAGGACTCCAGTTGCTTTAACCAGCTTTCCTGCATTATTCTGGGACTAAGAACCACTCCTAAAGATGCCATGGATGTCTCGGCCGCTGAAATTGTTAACGTCGACTTGTTGGTCATCCCTACGGAATTTTTTCTGCATCCAATCTACTCAGGCAATTTCTAGCGCCTCTGCAATTTTTCCTGCGCAACGACACTACCAGGCCACTGCTAACACTCCCTTACACGGACACTTTTCTCGTGATCCGTTGTAAGCCGAAGGCTTTTTTTATCACCATTTGTGACAAAGAAGGCTGGGACTCCATTGATTGCCTAAAACCTGCATATCTCCTGCCGGATGACTCACCTACAGTATGTAATTTTCAGAAGTGGAGCCATATACTGCCTGTACACTGAAACGGTTTTGCTTAATATCTTCTCACCCACTCCTCCCTGTACTGCTTATAAATCAACCTTTATAAACCTGATAGCTCAGGTTTAATTTTGTTTGAATTTTGGTAATGTTCTAGCAAACAATTCACCTCCACTCTCAGTTATCCCCTAACTGGTGCCTCGCACAACCCTCTTTGTTACCTAAATGTAATATATGTTGTATTTTTATGTTGAACACGCTTACGTAAGTCTTTTAATATTGTATTCATGAAATATCAGTTTTGATTTTGTTACTGATTTTAGAATATTCTATTTTGATAGTTCATTATTTCTGATATCGTTTATTTGTTTCCTTATTTCCTTTCCTCATTGAGCTATTTTCCCTGTTGGAGTCCTTGGGGTTATGGCAGCTTCCTTTTCCAATTAAGGTTGTATCTTAGCTAATAATAATAATAATAATGATAATAATAATAATAATAATAATGATAATAATAATAACAATAATAATAATAATAATAAAAATCACGTTAAAACTTCTATGGTCATTTGAGCTTAGTTAACTGCAAAACGCACCCTGAGTTATCGATATCTAGCGGACAAGGAGTTCAAAGACGAACCGCAGAAGTTATAATATGCGTAAGGACTTGTGTGCAGTTCAGACACCTTGATCAGAGAAAGAGTGTATCCTCTCGAACTATAAGACGAAATTCGGCTCACGAAAAACATTTCCGTCACATCTCAGCTGGTCGGTTTGAACCGGAGAGAACCTGACTTTCAAATAAAACTCACAGTGGCCTAAAAATTTACAAGGGAAGCAATGAAAGAAAAACTTTATCAAGAATGAGTGGAATGATAAAAACTGTGTTCACGTGAAAAATCAAGGCATGAAAAGGAAAAGAAAAGAAAAAAATGATAATAACGAACTTGATGCCTAAGATGTACCTGATGTAAGATGATACCTCAACGCCCTGAAGTAAAATTCAAATTAACGCCCACAAAAAAAAAAAAAAAAAAAAAAAAAAAAACATTGTAACACGGTTATCAGCCAGAATCCCCCTTTTTTTCTTATATCTTACTTTTTGCCCTCCTCCTGTTGCTCGATCTTTCTACCCTGTTCCTTATTTGAAAATCCAACATTTTGTAGTACGCTCAGTCATTTGCAGTGTCCGAGTGCATTTATACACGATAGAATTAAAAACCCAACCTTTGCTCTATTCGCTTAGATAAATCAAACCACCATTTTTCATACGCTCACTTATTTGTGATGTCTTAGTAATATTCATATAAGACATAAAAATAAATTCAAACCTTTGCTCTACCAAGAGGTGGGGTCCATGGAGAATCTGCCCTCTGAAGGAAGATGTCTCTCTATGTCCAGTAGAGTGTCTTAAGGTCTATCTTCGAAGAACTTCAGACTTCAAAGGGGGGCAGCTCTTCATAGGCGAAACCTTAGGACCTTAGGATCAAACTTATCCCTGAAACAACTCAGGGCCAAGCTCACCTACTTTATTCGCGGAGCTGATCCTGACACTACACCCGCAGGTCACGATCCTAGAAAAATTGCTTCCTTGCTAAACTTCTTTCAGCATATGGACTTTGATAGACTCCTCCCATATATCGGTTGGAATTCATCTAGAGTGTTTTATAAACATTACGCGAAGCAAGTGCATGAAATAAAACACTTTGTGGTGGCGGCAGGTAGTGTTATAAAACCTGTCGTGTAGTGCTGTGATGAACAGTGAACTGTTTGGGACTTAACAGTGTAAAGGGTGAACAAGTATTAGCATCCTTGAGTGTAATGCCTTTTACTGAGAATCGCTATGGTGATTCTTGGACTGTTCTTTATAGGTGGAAAATCTAAACAATAACACCAGTGCCTGGTGAAAATTCGTATATACTGTTAAAACATATCCAACATCTAAGTGAAATCATTCTAATAATTTCACAATAATGAGTGGCACCTGTGATTTACTAATATACATTTCTTCCCTTACACGTTACTAATAAATATACCTTGATGATGTTGATTATGTAAAAGTTTCTATTTATAATACATTCGTTGCTGTATTTATTTTTGTCTATACAAATAAATACATGAAATGGTTTTGCATCTTATTCGCCCTACATGAATTCGAATAAATTTTCCAGAGTATTTTATTTTCCTGAAAATAAAAATACTTGATTATATACCTTTGTAAGAACAACCTGGTAATAGCTAAAGTTCCACCTTGTTCGTATGAATACAACCTTGACGCTTTATAGTTGGTATCGACATATTCCCTTCAAGGGGCAGGAAGCCCTAAGTTAGTTTCAAACTTAGAGGATATGACAAATAACGGTAATGTTATATATACATTTGGTCTGGGAGACCATATAAGAATCTAAGTCAAGGTAAAGGCACCTATACAAACCCACATATATAGTACTTTCAAGTAATTCTCTGGTAAACTTCCATCAAGACGACATGGCTGAGCCCAAAAAGCAGATTTTGAGCAAAGCGAAAAATCTATTTTTTGGTGATATGGCCAAGTCGTCCTATCGGAACCACCCTCCTTTCTAAAAAGGAGTATACATCTTGTAACAAAGTCCTTGCAGGAAACTACTCTATCTGCGGCTATCCATGCTTAACTGCAACAAGGAATAGTTTGCTGGAGTGGTACCGGGAGGGGATCAACCGGGTAACCTTGATAACGGCTTCCCTTTAATTTCGCTACTCTTCCCCATCAAAGCGAAAACTTTATCCGGGGTGAAGATTGCTATGTGTCGTATCAAGAAATACTTCCCCTGATATTATGCGATATCCTTAAAAGTTTTATTAAGGATACTCGCCCCAGGAGTTAGAATTATGGAGACCTGTGGTTAATTCTCTGGGAGTATCACTGTACCCAAATATCCATTAGAAAGCTGCCTAAAGGAACATTAGATTAGGATGACATGGCCATATCACCAAAAAAATTGATTTTTCCCTTTACTCAAAATCCGTTTTAATTGCTTAGGATAGTAAGCTGGAAAGGAGATAGGAAAGACATATATCTGTTTTTCCTCTCCAGGCAATTGCTGTGCCCTCCGTCCATATTAATATTTGAATTTCCCTATTAGGGAAAATACAGAGTGGAATAACTCCCGTACGTAGAGCTGAAGTCATTGAATATTTACACTAACTCCTCCACTTGTAGAATATTAATACTGAACGGTGATTTATAAGTGTCCCGATGATCCAAGAATTCATCAGGGTGTTGAAGGAATACATCACCTCAACATTTTATACGGTCCTAACAATAGACTGTGAAAGGATACACAGAGTATGTTAGAATTACTTGTACTACTGTATCATTGTATACTGTAGTTTTCTAACTGCTGTATTATTATATAAAACAGATATACTGGCTACTGTATTGTCATATACTGTAGTTTTATTGGTATAATACTGGGGTTAGGCTAGTGACGCTGATAGGGAGAGAGAAAGAATGGAAAAGGAGGATTCTGTATTATTATAGTTTAGCACAATAATTGGAAGTGTAGGAGGGCTACTGCCGCCTACTGTCTCCTTCCCAGAATGAGAGTTCTAATGGAAGGGGAGGAATGCATTCGATTCTAGCTTCCATCCAGCCACAATTTTTACTGCCAGCTGCATTGCCGGTGGCCTGGTTTGTGGATGGCAGTCCAAGAGAGGACTGAATTCTCAACAGTATAATGGGTTTTGCACCGGCAGCCGTCAGGGCCGGCTCAGCCTTTTCCCCCGGGGCATTCGCTTTCATTTGGGAAGGACATAAAAGGGACCTGGTCGAGGAGGTAACCTAACCGCCGCTTGTAGGAACCCAGTCGGTAACTCAGTCACCCTGGCAAGCGGGGATGATTGTAGAATACCAGTCAAAGGAATATTGTGGCAACTAAGCCGATACTAAAGGACAGAGGGGAGAGGGAAAAGGGTCTTATAGTTTACAGGGAGGATAGGCGACAGTAAGTATGCCGTCTACTTTTAGCTGTAAACCAAGGAAGCATGGCTTCCTGTGGCGCCGCCGTCGGGGGCGGCAGAGGAATGAGAATTCCCCTATCGGAGACATTGTCGGTTATAAGATATGTCTTATAGTCTACAAGGGAGAAAGGCAGCGGCAAGTATGCCGCCTACTTTTGGTTGTAAACTAAGGAAGCATAGCTTCCTTTGACAACGTCATGGGTGGCAGCAGAATCCCGATTCCCCTGCCGGTGAAATTGTCAGCTGCAAGACATTATACCCTGAGTTACTGTCATACTTCAAAGCTGGAATACTTGACGGCAAAGAAGATGGATGGTAATAAACTATCCCAGTAAAGCCGGAGTTAATTACTCGTTGGCGATGACGAAAGATAGGGTTGCCGCTTGGGATGGCGGCGCTCAGGGGGGAAGAAGAGCTTATCCTCTTTTCTATAAAAGAGAAGCGTATCGGATTATAACAATTATTCTAGGGGATATATATATCCCCAACCGAATTAATAGAAACGATACAAGAGGTTAAACAACGGGATTAACATTAGTAACGTATATCAAACGGGTTAGGCTAGCCTAACTCAAGTGGGAACCGCGGCTACTAGTGATACCACTCGGGTCCTATTGTATGCAAAACGGATTTTGAGCGAAGCGAAAAATCTATTTTTGGGTGAGATAGCCATGTCGCCCTGACGGGAGTTCATTTAGGGTAGCTTCCTAGGGTATATTTGACTACGGTGATATTCCCAGAGAATTTTACCTTAAAGTATCCAGAATTCTAATTCCTGGAGCGAATATCCCTAAATAAACTTAACATGTGATATCGCATAATATCAGAAGACGTATTCTTGACACGCCACATAGCTATCTTCACCCCGAATAGAATTAACACTTCGAGGGGTCAAAGTGGCAAGAAAACGAAAAACGAGAATGAAAGGAGAGCCATTAATAAGGTACCTCTCCTATCCAGCTTCGAGTCTGTACACAATGCTGGCGATGGCTCCATCTTAATTCCTTGTAGCGATACACGAGGTGCTACAGATACTGCATTTATAGGAAGGGGTCCTATAGCCCTTTTTTAAAAAGGAAGGGCGGGTCCATCAGGACGACATGGCTATATCACCCAAAAATAGATTTTTCGCTTCGCTCAAAATCCGTTTTTTGGGCTCAGGCCATGTCGTCCTGATTGAAGTATACCAGAGCATTACTGTATCTGTGGATTCTCAAATCGTGCCGTACTCTCAAGAAATTATTTCGTGGTCAGCATAGACCTAGAGACCTATGATGTTACCGTCATACATCATTTCATCTAAGCATGAAGCATGTTAGTGCTTCCTGCCCCCTACAGGGAAGAGTGATACTCGACTCTGGAAAGTCTCAAGGAGTACATATACCTATTGATGACTAACAGACAAGCCAGTATAGTGTTATAAAGCAAAGTTTGTAAAAGAACCACAAGTGTCACTATGAAATACCGACAAGTCCCCCGGTGTGCCTGTTCTTATCACTGGATTGGACAAAGGTTTATATCCGTGTAGGAATAGATTTTGCATATCCACCACCATCCCTATAGGGTATGAAGTCTTTCCTTCTTGGGGAAAGAATAGACCAATGAATGTTTGCTTGTAGCAAGTAAAAATCTTTAGGACTATTCATGTTAAAATTATCCATAGCTTTAAGAGTAATGCTAATAAATTTTCTAGTAAAAAGACATAGGCGAATAAGACACAAGGTTCACAAAGAACTAGTTTATTGAAAATCAATGAAAATATAAAGGTTAATCGACAGTTATAAAATTATAAGATGTGGATGAACAAATAAATAAGCATAAGGATCACAGTAAAACAAAATATTGTTTCATCTGAAAAGGAAATATATATGCGCCACTTTTAATATCAAAATTTTAATATTGTTATTATAGTCTGTCTTACTACTCAATCAAACTAGCGTCAGAAACGCTTGGCACACGTGTCTGCACTTATGCTTGGTTCACCTTTGTTTATGGGACAGTTGATAAGGATACCTGAGTGGACTAACACTTAGTCTGTAGAAACAGTCCGTGACTACACACCCATCCTTGAATTAATCGTCCCAATTAATTTCACTTTTCCTCGCAGATTTAAACAGCAGGTTTAACAACACTACCTACTGCTACCACAGACCTCTTCAGTTGCTCAACTTGCTTCGCAGAGTGTCTAAAGAATACTCTGGATGACTTCCAGCCAGTGTATGAGCGAAGGTGTTCGAAATCCATTTTATTAAAGAAATTTATGGAAGAGGCAACTTTTCTCGGATCATGACCTGCGGGTGTACTATCTGGATCCGCTCTGCAAATAAAATAGGATATTTTCGCCCTTAGTTGCTTCAGAGATAGATTTGAGCCTGATGTTTCTCCCGTAAACAGCTGGCCTCCCATAAAGTCTGAAGTTCTACGAAGATAGACCTTTAGGCACTCCACTGGACATAGAGATGCATCTTTCTTCAGAGGGCAGATTCTCCAGGGACCCCACCTATTGGTGGGTAGCTCGTTCTTGGCAAGAAACATTGTGTCCGGAAAAAGGTTCAGTTCTCCCCCATCTAAGAAATGAACATGACCTTCCTCTCTCGAGAGGGCTACTATTTCACTAACTGTAGCCCCCGAAGCGAGTGCGAACAGAAATATAACTTTTTGGGTCAATTCCTTTAAAGCACACTCCTCATTATTCATCATTGAAGCAAAATGAAGGACCTTATCCGGAGACCATGAAATGGGTTTCGGAGGTGCTGATGGTCTGAGCCTAGCACAGGTCTTCGGAATTTAATTAAAAATGTCATTAGAGAGGTCAACCTGGAAGGCATATAGAATAGGTCTTGTCAAGGCGGACTTACACGTTGATATTGTGTTGGCTGCTAAACCTTGTCCATGGAGGTGGATGAAGAATGATAAACAGAAGTCTGTGAGATCTTTTGTGGATTCTTCACCTTGACAAAGGACACCCACTTCCTCCATGATGACTCATATTGTCTTCTGGTAGATTTGGACTTAAATTTCTCTAAAAAGTCTATACTGTCTCTTGATATCCCGAATCTTTTTCTCACCGCTAGGGAGAGAAAATCATGAGCTGCAGGTTCCTAGTTTTCTGTGATGAAGCGAAGACAGTCGACTTCTGAACTCGCTGAGTCAAAACTGGATCCGGTAGTGGCAGAAACTTCAGCTGTAGTTCTAATGCCAGAGGGAACCAAACAATGTTCGGCCACTTGTGAGCCACTATTGCCGCTTTCCCCTTGAAAAATCTCAGTTTGTCGAGGACCCTCAAGAGAAAGTTGTGCGGAGGGAACAGGTAAATCCTGGACCATCTGTTCCAGTCGAGGTACATAGCGTCCACTGCTTCCAGTAAAAGGATCCTCGTACGGGGACACGTAATGATGTAACTTCTTATTGTCCTTTGTCGCAAAGAGGTCTATCTGCAGTTCCGGGACTTGACTCGAGATGAAAGAGAATGATCCTGCGTCCAGGGACCATTCTGACTCTATCGGCGTTAGCCTGGATAGAGCGTCCGCCGTCACATTGCAGACCCCTTGAAGGTGAACTGCTGACAAGTGCCATCTCTTCTTTTCCGCTAGCCGGAAGATGGCCAACATCACTTGGTTGATTTGAGGTGACCTCGACCCTTGTTGATTCAGGCATCTCACTATCACCTCGCTGTCTAGTACCAATCTTATGTGGATCGAGTGGTGAGGAGAAACAATCCTGAATGTAAGAAGTACTGCCATGGCCTCCAGAAAGTTTATATGAAACTTCTTGAATAGGTTGGACCAAGTTCCTTGGAATTTCTTCCGGTGGGAATTTCCTCCCCATCCTTCCTTTGAAGCATCTGTATGAATAGTCATTGAGTGGGGAGGTGGCTGAAGAAGTACCGATTTCTTCAATTGCTTGGCTTTGGACCACGGCTTGAGAAGCGTTCACAGACGAGTCGGTATTAGTCTTATCAGATCTCTTCGCGCGTTTGATGCATATTTTCTCCAAACTCCGGTTGCATCCTTTAACTGTGCTCTTAGCACAGGGTCTGTTACTGAGGCAAACTGAAGAGAGCCAAGCGCTCTCTCCTTTTCGCGTCTTGATATCCTTTTGGATTCTAAGTCTCTTGACAAAACCTGCTATTTTTTTTCTATTCTTCACAGGAATGGAAAGTTGGTGTGGCAGTAAGTCCCAGTAGATTCCCAACAACTGAAACTTTTGAGATGGAAAAAGTCGAGACTTTTTTCTGTTGATCTTGAATCCTAGATGTTCCAGGAACTGGATCACCTTTTGGGAATCTTGCATGTATTCTGTCCTGGATGCTGCCCACACCAGCCAGTCGTCCAAGTAGGCCACTACTTGGATTCCCTTTAGGCATAATTGCTGGAGAGCTGCGTTCGTAAGCTTCGTGAAAATCCTTGGGGCTATGTTTAGCCCGAATGGCATGGCTCTGAGGGCATAGAGTCTTCGTTATAGCTTGAGCCCTAGGTAGAAGGAGAGGTGACAACTGATTGGAATATGCCAATAAGCGTCTGACAAATCTATAGAGACAGTGTATGCCCGCTTGGGTAGTAGGGTCCTTATGTGTTGAAGTGTCAGCATCCTGAACTTGTAGTTTACTATGAACTTGTTGAGTGGCGAAAAGTCCAGGATGACTCTGAGGTTTTCTGAGTCCTCTTTGGAACATAAAACAGCCTTCCTTGGAACTTGATGGACTTTACCCTTCGAATTACTCTTTTCTCCAAGAGTTCTCGAATATATTCTTCCAGAACGGAGGTAGTGTTGGAAGAATTGCGGGAACGGAGGTGGAGTGCTGTACCAACTCCAACCCAGTCCATTCTTGATTAGGCTATGGGCCCAGGGATCGAAGGTCCAACGATCCCGGAAAAGATGAAGTCTCCCTCCTACCGGAAGCATTTCACTTTTGCTGTTGTTAACCTGAGGCCTTGCCTCCTTGACTGCGTCCTCCCCTGAACCCCCTTCCTCTTGAAGGGCGTCTAGATGAACCTCTGGCTGTTCCCCTAGCTCTTGGGCGAATGGTAGTTGTCTGCCTTTCAAATGCTGGGTTGAACGCCGGTGACTGAGTTGTCACGGCTTGAGGAACCAACTGGTACATGGTTGGGGTTTGTGCCACTATCTGAGGCACTGCGGTCACGGGAAGTTGTTGCTGCTGCTGTCTATAAAGCTTGGCTGGCCGAGACTATAGCCTAGGTTTCTTAGTCTTCCTTTTAGGTTGGCGACCCTCATTCGGGGAAGACTTTCTTTTAAGAGTTAGGCCCCACTACTGGAGAAGGTTCCTATTCTCTGTGGCAGTCTTATCCACTAACTCTTTGACCACTTCGTTAGGGAAGAGGTCCTTACCCCATATACAAGAGGAGATCAGTTTCCTCGGTTTGTGCCTTACTACAGCCGAGGTGAACACGAACTCTCTACAAGCTCTCCTAGCTTTGATGAAACTATAGAGGTCCTTTGTCACTGTGGCCAGATGGGTTTTGGCCACTACCATAAACATATCTAGGATTTTGGGGTCACTTACCATCTTTCCAGAGTCGTTTGTAATGACATCGATGTAGCAAGTCTCTCTTTTGTCTCTTGCTCCCTGCGCAAGAGAAAATCTGACAGCTTTGGAAGGTCTTCACCGAACTGACATGCGACAATATCGGCCTCCAACTTCCAGACTGAGAAGGTAAGATGAACGTCCTTCCAGTCTTTCTGATCCATGGGTAAGGTCAGGGACAGAGGCTTACATTCCTCCAAAGAGGGACATGGTTTCTCTGCCTCAACTGCCTTCAAGGCAGCCTTAAATCCCTTCTCCATAAAGGGAAAGGCTCTGGTAGGAGAAGCCACAAAGGAAAGATGCTTTTTACTCAAAGCTGGTACCTTTGAGTTTGTGAAGCCCTTCTCTTTCATTGAGCTCGTCAGTAAGGCCTGTGCCTTACTATGGTCAAAAACTATGACCTCCTTTGGCTCCGTCTCTTTCTTTGAGGCTGGCTCTTTCCTATGACGGACATAGCAGTCCAGGTAAGAATCCTTGTTGGGCCAGAATTCCACTTCTTAAAAGGGAATTGAAACCAACTTCTCCGAT
Organism: Palaemon carinicauda; assembly: GCF_036898095.1. NCBI lineage: Eukaryota > Metazoa > Arthropoda > Malacostraca > Decapoda > Palaemonidae > Palaemon > Palaemon carinicauda. Next base: position 77,891,618 of record NC_090757.1, read on the forward strand.
ATGACAATCTTCCCAGTTGTCATAGGCATGTGCTCGGCATACCTCCAAGGATTGGCATCCGAGCACAAAGGAAGATCCTTCACGTTGAGCTTCTTTTGGGCCCCACGTGATGCGGCAAGTCTCCCCATCTCCAACTTCATTGCACCTTCCTTTCATCATTCTTCTTCTGCATCTGTTGAATCATTTCAACGATGGAAGAGAGAGTCCTTCCCAAATCATCTGGGATAGCAGACGATGTTGAGGGAACAGGTTCAGGGGCCTGAACCGATGTAACCAACCCCTTGTCGATTTCTTCTACCTCAGTATCAGGAGCCTGGGTGAGCTCCTCTTCTTGGCCTTCTGACAAAAGAGCCTTTTCGGTGTACTCAGACACCTCAGACATCCTATCGTCCAGTTGGATGTCTTGTAGGGCGTCTGCGACTTCAGAATCAACCAGAATCTGAACTAATGGGATCTCAGCATGAGGCTGAGGAATCACTGCATCCGCCGATGCATTAGGAAAATGGTAAGCCCTCATCTTCTCGCTTGGAAGATAGGGGCCAGAAGTATTGCTCTGGAAGCCCCTCACCCAGATTCGAAGCTTTTCCCTAGCTGCATCCCTTGACTCTGCCGACTTAGGGGCGTCAAATGCCTCGGTAATCAGGTTAGTGCAAATAGTACATACCTGAGGGTCCCAATACCGGAGATCACCTTTGGAGACTGCACATGCTGCGTGCCTCCTGCACAACTCATGTCCACAGAAGTTTATGCTGTGGATATTGCAGAACATGATCCCGCACTTTGGATGGTCCTCCTGTAAAGAAAAGAAGTTCCATGAGTATCAAGTGAAAAACATATCACTGGATAACTAATGTCAATATATATAGTTTAAAATAACTAAGCTAGAAAGGAAAGAAGGAAAGACACAAACTTGTATTTCCTACCCAGCCAATTGCTGTAACCTTCCAGATAATAAAACTAATGTTAAATCTCATTCTAGAATAACCTTCATCATATTTCCCAGAGGAAAATGTAGGTGTAGCTCACATCATTATAAAGAATTTTATTATACTGGATAATCAATAAAGATAAAACTCACTTTCTTCATTTTGTACGGTCTCAACAAAAGGCTGTACAAGGCAACACAAGTATGTTGGAAAAACTTAGTGTTACAATATATTCCATACTATAGTTTTCTCTATGCAGTATATATTATAATGTAAAAATACTGGCTATTGTATACAATATAATAACCTGCCGGCCGGCACGTACCTTAATATAGTTCCAAGGTATATTACCTTTAGATTACTGGGCGCCAGATTGCTGGTTCGGTTGTGTGTGCCGGCCAGCTCTCTCTGCTGGCCGGCAACTATAAACACTAACACCCAGCTGCCGGCCGCTAATTGTTGCAGATCTTCTGATGTGCTTCTGTTGCCGGCCGGCAATGGTAGGCTACCAATGTTGGCTGGTAGTAAAAAAGAACCATGGAACTTCCACCCGCCCGGCTGACGGCCACTCAGGCCGGCAGCCGGGCAAGGGGTACATACACTAAAAAAACAACAGAAAGGATGTAAGGATATAAGGCAACACTGCCTTCTATCCTTTGCCTGCCGGGCTCTACTGACACACATGGATGTAAGACCAAGGGAGGTCTGGGGAACACTCTACAGAAGTTAGGCCTCTGCTGGCCAGCACGATCTATCCGGCCGGCAAAGGTCTGAGCCAGTTCCACATCCTAACCTACTCTAGGTACAAATGTAGAACGACGGCCAAGAGTTTTAATAGCTAGGCTATTACTAAGGATAGGGTGAAAAGGGAGATGAGGGTCTTGCAAACTCTGTTATAGTATGAGATTATCCCAACGGCCAAGAAAACTCATCCTAGCCTACGGATTATCTATGGGAGGGAGGTCAGCAATACTTGCCACCTCCCTCAATACCAAAACAAAGTTTGATGTTGTTATTCACAAGCAAATGAAGAATCTTATCCTTCAATCCAAGAACAACAACACTGGACTAGTCTGCTAGATCACTAAAAGAAGGAATCATATCCTACAGAAACCTTCAGATGTGGTCTAGGGAGGCTAAACCTCCTATGTCTGCTCCTAACCTAGCAAAGGAATCTCATTCTCTATGCTAGAAAGAAACAAACCTAGGCCTAATTACTCTGATGTTCTGCCCAAACTTGAAAC
>NC_090757.1:77898787-77901287 GCF_036898095.1 Palaemon carinicauda
CGCAACTGCCGCCGCTGAGTTAGAAGAGAGGAAAGCCGCTGCTGCTGAGCGCAAGGCTGCTGCCGCTGCTTCCCTAGAACGTATCAAGGTGGAAACTGCTTTGGAGCAACAAGAAAAAGCAAGTGAACAGAAAAACAACACTCTCCGTGTTAGGCTGCAGATTGAGAGAGAAGCGGCCACAGTAACAGAACGGGATCTGGCATTTATAAGACTGAAAGAAAAGGAAGAAGGTAAGCTAATTCCCGAACCCTTTGATGTGGGCAAGGTGCAGAAATTGCTGCCCACATTTGAAGAACGGGAACCTGATAACTACTTTTCTGTGTTCGAAGACACAGCCAAGAATCTCAATTGGCCTCAGGACAAATGGTATTTGATCATCCGGAACTCATTTAAAGGTAAAGCATTATCTGTATGTGCCACTATGTTAGAGGAACATGATTATTTCATAATTAAACAGGCAATCCTTGATGCTTATTCTATTACTGCGGAAGGTTATAGGCAAATATTTCGTAATAGTCAGAAGCAAGTTCAGCAGACCTTTTTAGAATTTATGAATGGAAAGATTAAACAGTTTCAGAAGTGGGTAGACAAAGTAGATGTCAAAACTTTCGAGCAGTTGAAAGATTTAATAGTAATGGAGGAGTTCTTAAGGAAAATACCAGGTAGCATTAATGTGTATCTAAGAGAGCAGAATGAATCTGACCCTAAGAAAGCCGCTTTAAAGGCAGATGACTATGCTCTTATTCATAAAGTAGGTAAAACCCCATATAGAGAAACTAGACCTAAGGAAACTTGTACATACTGCAAACAAGAAGGACATCATATTTCAGAATGTCCTGATCCACATTGTGCAGCTTCATACTTAAAGAGAAAACCTAATCCCCCTCAATTCTCTCCTAAGCAAATGAATCTGCCCAAACAGGAACCAAAACCTAAGGTGGAGAAGAAAAAGACCTTCCATTGTGCATCACACGAGTCCCAAGCGTTTGCACCCTTCACTTGCTCAGGCAAAATAAATGGTAAACCTGTAACCATACTCAGAGACACTGGATCCTCTCAAACGATCGTCTCTCCTAAAGTAATACGACCTAAAGGTGAAACTCACAGGTATGTTGCAGTTAATGACTTAACCAGTAAGTCTATGTTGCCTCTCATTAATGTAAACCTTCATTGTCCTTATTTCTCTGGAACTACTGAAGTAGCTGTAAATCCATAACTGTTACCATGCAAGAATGTTGATGTAATCCTGGGTAATGACATAGCTAACTCTGTTGTCTTAACAAACTTAATAGCAGTATCTCCAGGTGATGTTGTACAGGAGGAATGCTTAGCAGTGACACTAAGCAGGAAAAAGGACACCCCTACTGAATCATCATCAAACCCGTTGCCAGTCTCTGAACCTATGGATTTCAACGAGTTGATGAGTACATATAAGATCCAACCTGATTCCTTTAGCTATCAACAAAGGAAAGATGTCACTCTACAGCAGTGTTTCAACCAAGTGAAACCAAAGGATACCAACAAGTGTTCTTATTTTTATATTAATAATGATGTACTAATGAGAAAATTCAGGTCCAGCAAGAACAGTCATCTAGAAACCTGGAAGGATCTATTCCAGGTAGTTGTTCCTAAGGATATAAGACCTCTGATCCTAGAATTGTCTCACTCTGCTGACTCTCATCTTGGTATCACTAAAACATATGAACGCATCAGTCAAGACTTTTATTGGCCAAACATGAAGAATGACATTAAAGAGTACGTAAAAACATGTACAACATGTCAAAAAGTAAGTAGTCCTAATGTAAAAGTACCAATTGCACCCTTAAAACCTATACTTGTGCCTAAAGAACCTTTCAGTAAGATCATAGTAGATTGTGTAGGCCCTTTGCCTAAGACAAAAAGGGGACATGAATACTTGCTTACGGCCTTATGCCCCACTACCCGTTATCCATTTGCAGTACCTTTAAGAAACATTCCAGCCAAGAACATCCTAAAGTCACTAGTGTCCATATTTACTGTTGTAGGATTTCCAACTGAACTACAATGTGATCAAGGAACCAATTTCATGAGTCATGCTTTTAAAACAGCTATGAAAGATTACCATATAACCCAAGTCTCATCATCAGCTTACCATCCACAGACCAATGGAGCATTAGAACGCACTCACCAGACCATTAAAAATCTTCTCCGGAAATATATCCATAGTTCAGGTAACGAGTGGAATTGCGATTTGGAACTGATCATGTACATCATACGAGGAGTTCGAAATCAGTCTACTGGTATGTCACCTTTTGAACTACTCTTCGGTCGACGGCCACGAACTATCCTCAGTTCAGTCAAAGAACGCATCCTGAAGTTGGGAGATAATGAGGTACCTCTTTCCCAATATATTTAAGAACTCAACAAGAAACTTTCAGATCTTCACTCCATTGCCAAAACTAACTTGATAACAGCTCAAGAGAAGATGAAGATTAACTATGATAAAAAGGCTAAAACCAGA
>NC_090757.1:77908787-77938787 GCF_036898095.1 Palaemon carinicauda
CCCCGAATAGATTTTACGCTTTGAGGGGGAAGAGTGGTAAAGTTGAAGGGGAGCCGTTATCCAGGTTACACGGTGGATCCCATCCCCATAATACTATGGCAAACTATTCCTTTAAACTTAGTCATTTAAGCGCGGTGTTCATCCACATTGCTCTCGGTGTTGTTACAGTTTTTCAAGGAATATTACAATGCAATCTCCAGCATCTTCATCCTCTGGAATGTTGAGTATTTACTTTTTCCTGTGTATAATTTTTGGCTCCCATCTCACAGTGAAATTAACATAATTCAGGTGTGTTAAGCAGAGCAGTGCCATCACCGGACACTGCCATCTTAGGATTGCTGTCGTACTCCATAAATGCTTTCTTTTGGGCTCAGCCATGTTGATCTTAAGGGAGGGTCCTGTAGGCAGCTTTCTAAGAGATGTTTGGCTACAGTGATACCTCCAGAGAATATCCAAAGTTCTCTAGATTTCTAACTACTGGCGCGAGTATCCTTAAAAAAGGATTTTGAGCGAAGCGAAAAATCTATTTTTGGGTGAGATAGCCATGTCGTCCTGATGGAAGGTTCCTTCAGTAGCTTCCTAAGGGTATATATGACTTCAGTAGGTATTCCCAGAGAATTAAACTAAAGGTTTCACAGAATTCGTACTTATGGCGCGAGTACCCCTAAGGTTTCCCTTTAGGATATCATATAATAACAGGGGACGTATGCATGACACGCCACATAGCTACCTGCACCCTACATAGCGTTTACGCTTTAAGGGGGAAGAGTGGCAAGTTATGGGAGGAGCCATTACAAAGTTCTCCTCCTCCTTTACTGTTTTGGTACTGGGCAACATCAACATCCGGTCGCCATGTTGGCCGCCATCTTGGTTGACACCGCCGTAGCGCACCATTCTCATTCCTTTTGGCGTTTATGCCAGCCTCGATGATACAATAAGATTAGGAGGGGCCTGTCAAGGCCTACTGGAAAACAGGGGCGGGTCCATCAGGACGACATGGCTATCTCACCCTAAAATAGATTTTTCGCTTCTCTCAAAATCGGTTTTTTGGGCTCAAGCCATGTCGTCCTGATGGAAGTGTACTAGAGAATTAATGTATCGTGGATTTTTCCCTTTTCGTAGTGCCTTTCGAGTTCTAAACAATATTCTTTTGGTCTGAGACCTGTGACATATCCGTTACATGTCACTTCAGATAAGCATATACCATGTTACTGTTTCCTGCCCCTTTGGCAGGGAAGTCATATTTTGACACAAGGATCATCTTGAATTTACTTGATAGAGGAATTCACCTAATCTCGGAGATACCTGCCGGTCCCAGGCCCAGATAGAAGAAGGTAAGTATACTCATGTTGGAACAAGTTACCTTAGTCAAAATGAGTTTCCATTAAGAGAAACAATATTATAACATTGTTCATAATAATATTCAAATAATAGGGTAATAAAGTTCTGTAACAGTGTTTTATTTCATGAGAGAGAGAGAGAGAGAGAGAGAGAGAGAGAGAGAGAGAGAGAGAGAGAGAGAGAGAGAGAGAGAGAGAGAGAGAGAGGGAGAGAGAGAGAGAGAGAGGGTGAAATGAGATGCAAAGGTTAACCAAATTCTCTTTTATTCATTAAAACAGAATTAGCATGAAATAAGCAAATTTTAAAATAAGAAATGCAATTAAAAACATAGACTAAAGACACCAGAAGAAGTGGGTGTGGAATCTGAATGGGAAAAACTTGCCATTACACACGTAAGTTCCAGAGGAACTATAAAGTCTTTCTAGAAAGTCTTATATACACTTCATGATAAAACATGTGGCACACGAGTTACTTTCTATGTTACTTCACCTTTGTAGAAAAATAGCCCTTAGTGTCACAAGGTGGCACTTAAAATCACTAAGTTTCTCACTAGGGTCAACACAGGCCCATGGAGTTAGAGTCCCGAATAACTCACTGTTCTACGCAGCACTAAGTAGCAGGTTTTAGCACACTACCTGCTGCTACCACGAAGCACTTCAACTCTTGCACCTACTTCGCGTAGTGTTTGAAAAACACTCTTGAGGATTTCCAGCCCGTGAAAGAGCGAAGACACTCGAAGTCACTCGACTGGAAAAAAATCAGGGAACAGGCGACTTTCCTGGGATTATGACCTGCGGGTGTACTGTCAGGATCCTCTCTGCGAATAAAGTAGGTGATCTTCGACCTTAGTTGTTTGAGTGACAAATCAGACCCTGATGTTTCTCCTTTAAAGAGCTGACCTCCGCCAAAGTCGGAAGTTCTTCGAAGATAGACCTTTAGACTCTCCATGGCCATAGAGAGACTTCTTCCTTCAGGGGGCAGATTCTCCAGGGGCCGCACCGTTTGGTGGGAAGCTCGTTCCTGGCAAGAAACGTTGGGTACGGAAAGAGGGTGAGTTCGCCTGTGTCGGCAAACTGTATCTGGCCCTCTTCTCTTGATAAAGCCACAATCTCACTGACTCGGGCTCCCGAGGCGAGAGCAAAAAGAAAAAACACTTTTTGAGTCAAATCTTTCAGAGGGCAAAACACGTTGTCCAAACTTGAGGCAAATTGGAGCACTTTGTCGAGAGACCAGGAGATGGGTCTCGGTGGAGGTGCAGGACGGAGTCTAGAGTAAGCATAGAGTAGTGGTCTTGTCAAGGCTGATTTGTAGGTAGAAATCATGTTGGCTGCCAAGCCCTGTCCATGAAGGTGAATAAAGAAGGACAGACAAAAATCTATAGAGATTTCTGTAGGATTTTTAGCCTTGACGAAGGACACCCATTTCTTCCAGGAAGACTCGTATTGCCTTCTGGTAGATTTAGTTTTGTATTCCTCTAGGAAGTCCAAACTTTTTTTCGAAATCCCAAACGTCTTCTTAACGGCTTGGGAGAGAAAATCATGAGCTGTAGGTCTCGGGTTTTCCTTGATGAAGCGAAGACAGTCGACTTCTGAACTTGCTGGGAAAAAAAACTGGGTCCGACAGGGGAATTATCTTAGGTTGTAACTCCAGGATTAGAGGGAACCAGTTGCTCCGGGGCCACTTGGGTGCCACTAGGGCTGCTGTTCCTTGGAAGGTTCTCAGCTTGGTGAGGACTTTCAGCAGAAGGTTGGGTGGAGGAAACAGGTAAATCTTTGACCATCTGTTCCAGTCCAGGGACATGGGGTCCACTGCTTCCGCTCTGAGGTCCTCGTATGGGGCCACGTAACGAGGAAGTTGTTTGTTGTTGCTCGTCGCGAAGAGGTCGATCTGCAGTTCCGGGAGTTGGCGAGAGATGAAGAAGATTGAGTCTGTGTCTAGGGACCATTCTGACTCTCTCGGGGTTGTTCTTGATAGAGTATCCACCGTCACGTTGCGGAATCCTTGAAGGTGAACTGCTGAGAGGTGCCATCTCTTCTTGTCCGCTAGGTAAAATATGGGCAGTAAAACTTGGTTGAGTTGGGGCGATCTTGAGCTCTGACGGTTGAGACATCTGACTACAACGGCGCTGTCCAGAGTTAGACGGATGTGGGATGAGGGGCGTGAAGACAACCTCTTCAGAGAAAGAAAGACCGCCATGGCCTCCAAGAATTTATTGTTGACTATGAACTTGTTGAGAGGGGACAAGACCAGAATGACTCTTAGTTTATCGGAGTCCTTCTTAGGAACAAGGAAGAGTCTTCCCTGGAACCTGGTGGACTTTACCCTCTTGATCACCTTCTTGTTCAAGAGTTCTTGGACGTATTCTTCCAGGACGGGGGTGGAGTGTTGAAAGAATTGTTGGAAGGTTGGAGGTGGTGTTACCCAACTCCACCCTAGTCCGTTCTTAATGATGCTGTGAGCCCAAGGATTGAAGGTCTAACGATCCTGGAAGAGGCGGAGTCTTCCTCCAACCGGAAGCATTTCATTGCTTCTGGTTTCCCGAGGGTTTGCCACCTCGGCCACATACTCCCCTTCCTCATCTCCCTCTGGATGGACATCGAGAGGAGTCTCTGCCTGAGCCTCTACCTTTGGAACGAAAGGTTGTTGACTGCCTTTCGTAGGCAGGTGTGAAGACTGGTGACTGAGCAACCACCGGCTGAGGGACCAACTGAAAGGTCTGTTGTGGCTGAGCCACCAACTGGGGAGTAGTGGGTGCCGGAAAGTGGTGCTTAGCCTGCCGCTGCTGGGGCCTAAGCCTATTTGATTTCTTTTTAGGTTTAGGGCCATCATCCTGAGAAGATTTCCTCTTTCTTGACATACCCCACTTGTTGAGAAAGTTCCGGTTCTCGGTGGCGGCTCTGTCTACAATCTCTTTCACGAGATCGTTGGGGAAGAAGTCTTTCCTCCAAATGTTGGAGGAGATTAGTTTGCGGGGTTTGTGCTTGACGGTAACGTCCGCACACACGAATTCTCTACAGGCTCTCCGGGCCCTGATGAAGCTATAAAAGTCCTTCGTTAGGGTGGTGAGATGGGTTTTAGCTAAGACCATATACATGTCTGGGGTCTGAGCGTCCCGGGCCATCGTCTCCAGTTGCACTTGGTGAGAAAGGGAGGCGGCCATTCTCTCTTTTGTATCCAGCTCCCAACGCAGAGGGTATTCGGAGAGCTTGGGGAGGTTCTTGTTAAACTGCCATCCTGCGACGTCAGCCTCCATCTTCCCTACCGAGAAAGTTAACTGGATGTCATTCTAGTTTTTGCCGTCGGGAGGGAGGGCGAGGGAGAGGGGCCTACATTCCTCCAATGTAGGGCAAGGTTTCCCTTCCTCCACCACTTTCAACACTGCCAGCAAGGACTTTTTAGCAAAGGGGAAGACCATGATGGCAAGAGCAAGAAAGGATGGATGTTTCTTGTTAAGGGCCGGCACCTTGGAGTTGGTGTAGCCCTTGCTCTTTAGGCTGCCGGCCAGAAGAGATTGATCCTTAGCATGGTAAAAAACTCTGACCTCCTTAGGCTCAGTTTCCTCCTTGGAAGCTGGCTCAGACTTGAGACGGATGTAACAGTCCGGATACAATTCAAAGCTAGGCTAAAACTCCACTTCTTCAAGGGGGACGGTGCCCAGCTTGTCATTGACGAAAATTCGTCCGCTTGTAATTGGCATGTGCTCTGCATGCCTCCAGGGGTTGGTCACTGAGCAAGGGGGAAGATCCTTGACGTTGATCTTCTTGACCGTCTGCTTCAACAGACGGAGAATCTCCCTCTTCAGGTCCTCGTGTCCTTTACGGAACCTCTCATCCAGGAGGGCCACTAGGGCCTGGACACTGTGCTGGTTTTCCACTAACGACAGAGTAGGAGTGGAAGAGGTAGAGGGAATCAGTTCCGTTACAGCAACGGAAGTAACAAAGGGGGGCGCGGGCAACTTCGCCCTCGAAGTCCAGAGCCTCTACATGCTCCTCCTCATCTTGACCCTCAGCCATCAGGGTCCTTTCGGCGGTGTCCGACACTTACGACATTCGTTCCACCTCGTCAACATGGAAGTCTTGCAGTGCGTCCGATACATCCGGTTCGCCCGTCAGTTGGACGCAAGGGATCTCGGCTTTGGGGATGAGAGCATCTACAGAGAAAGGGACCCGTTGCGTTCTTCTGGAAACCATGCACCCATTTGCGCAGTTTCTTTTGGGTAACGTCCCTGGCCTCCGCTAGAGGAGGGTCCTCAAACGGCTCATGGAGCAGGTCCTTGCAAACAGTGCAAACCTGGGGGTCCCAATACCGAAGAGTCCCTTTGGAGATGGAACAGCAGGCGTGGGTTCAGCACGCCAGGTGGCCGTAGAAGTCCTGGCGCTGAACACTGCAGAAGGCGCTCTCACACCGGATATACTCCTCCTGTATAAGAAAGGGGGACACGAGTCTGCGGAAGTCATGTACAATGACTTAAAGTAATGACTTGAAGTAATCTTAGATTAGCATTAAAGTTACTTAACTTAATACAAGATTCCATTTCAAGTGTAAGCTTAGGATAGGCAAGCTGGAAAAGAAGCAGAAAAGACACATGCATGTGCATCCCGCCCAGCAGATTGCCGTGACCCCACACCCTAACTAATTCTAGGGGCTCTTAAAGAGCCTAAGAGATGGAAGGGATATCCATATTTAATTAAGCACAGCTTAGACTTCCTCTGGGGAATTAGTCATGCTAAAGGGGGGAACTAAATTCATTCAATTTAGGAGAAAAGGGAGAGAAATGATTCCTCCCTATTCAGATAGGTCCCGGCAAGGCACTGTGCATGGATGCACAGAGTATGCTGGGAAATTTTTACTGCACAACTATACACCATAGTTTTCTGTCTAGGGTATGTACTATACCATAGATGTACTGGCTATCGCATATAGCTATACAATAGTCACTGCTGACACAAGGCCAGCCGGGAAGAGGTGACAGTCCACTGGAGTAATATGATTAGGTGGCACCAGCAGCGTGGCGGCATGCCAGAAGTGCGCCAGGCGCCGGCGAATCTCCATCAAAGGGGGAACCCTTCCTTGTCATCAGTCTGGCAGAGAGAGTAGGAACCTCAGGATGATGGCAGATCCCCGGCATGCCGGCGGCCCCCAGCAGTCGGCAAGCAACTGGCGAATGTATTCCAGCACTGACGTCAATCAATGAGACAGAGTGGATACCAGGTTACACTGACAGCTGTTGCCAGCAGGGTAGCGGCAGTGGACCGGCACTGATAGGTACAGAGAAAGGGTAGGCGAAGAGGGAGGGAAGGGTAGCTCGTTACCCAGACCTCGTCTTCCTCTAGAAGGAGTGTTCAAATGAAAGAGAGAGGGAGGCAATCTTTCATCCAGCCGCGACAGAACCGGCAATCGGCTAGAATTGCGGATGGCGGCCCAAGGGAGGACAGAAGAACACTCTAAGATAGGGAGGTCCTCTGGCGGCAGACCGATTTGCCTACGCTATCCCAAAGTTTGACTATATGTGGGAAGCATAGCAGCTCGGACTAACCAACGAAGGGACCAAGCCGAACCCACAACCTGCCGGCAAGCGGTGGAGTTGTAGGACGGCTGACAGGGGTGTGATGGCTAGGCCACCACTAAAGGACTGAGGGTCCTGATTGGGAGCGTGGGGGAAGGCGTAGCCTTCGCCAACACTCTGTCCCAGAACCAGCACTATCCCAGGTGTAGGAGAATTCATTCTCCAGCCTAGGGTAGGTTAGTTCGGAGAATGCACAGCACTAGTGTACTGTCCTAAACTATAAAGAAACAGAATCCCCTTGCCTGCCTAACCGAGGCTAGGGAAGCGAGTCCCAAACCAGGGATGGCAGGTGTAGGACAATTCGCTAGGACACAGGGAGGAAGGGTCGTAACCCTACCAAGTGTGGACTAGGGGGAAGGGCAGAGCCCCCCACCTTCCACGCCCAGCAGAGCCCAGAAGGAGAGTTCATTCACCTAGAGGGGGAGCTTAGGGCGAACGACTGGTACTCTGAGGTTCTGTCCCAAACTCAAAACTCATGTGCTATGGCTAGGAGTAGGGAAAGAAAATCCTAGCCTAACCCTACCCAAATACGATTCGAGGTAAGGAGGGCTAGGATGTAGCCTAGGCTACCTCAGAGGGAGGAGATTACCTTGGATAAGGTAACTTTGGAGGTTAGGAAGTATACAACAGCCCTACGTTTGGTTAGGGGCAAGGGAGTCGACTACCAAGATCACCAAAACCCTTTGTATACTTCCTCGAAAGCGAATATATATGTGCAATCACTGAATCTTATATGTATATATGCCTAAAATCTTCATTTCATAAATTAACTCTAGGAACACTTATTATATCATGCATGAGAGTAAACAAAACTGCTTAGGCTATTGAGCCTAGGGGCTAGGCTAGTACACTAGCATACGAAACGGCTACCTACGCTCGCCGAAAATGGAAACTATCTACATAATATAACTAATTCCTAGCAATGAAGACTAAATAACTAATGCTGATAATTAGATATAAGACCGGGTAAGGTTGTTCTGGCTAACCAAAAAAGGCATGCGAGGTGAACAACAGCGTCCGACATGACGCCTCCGGTAGTGGCATAGCTCCGCCACAAAACAGGGTATTTTAAGATAAAAAGGCGTTACTTTATAGCTAGAGATTATTTATACAAGACAAGAATATGGTACTCAACTTTCCAGAAGAAGGCGAGGCTAAAGATTGCGACATACTGGATCAGTTAGCAAAAAACTGGGAAAAGCACCTTGTCAAAAACGCTACGTGTAAAGGAATGAGAATGGCGCGCTACGGCGGCGTCAACCAAGATGGCGGACAACATGGAGACCGGATGTTGACGTCTGTTATGTATTATTGTAACAATGTACTATATTATTTCAAGTGTTTCAGGTATTGCACAACATTGCATCATATTGCATGAATAAGACATGTTATGCTTTGATCATAAGAGTAATGATTTGTTTTGGTATTAGGATTCAAACATTTGTTGGATACCTCAGATAAGATAGGATTCTTTATGATTTATGCTGGAGTAGGATTTAAGTCTTTTCAGAGCGATGCTCTTTTGTTTAGCAATGTTTTGGTTTGTGAGATTTGTGTAAGACGCTCCATATACACTTGAGAGTCAGCTGTCACAAAGTGAAGTTCATAATGTAGTCTTTTATACATTAAAGACGTATTTTATTAATACCAACGTATTATTATCCATCAAGCAGATATCGACGAGATGGGATCAGCTGAGAAATAATTACTAATGATTATACATCTCTGTTCCAGGTAATTATTATGGTTAATAGAACTTCCTACCTAATCATACAAACACCATAACGTCGCCAAGTACCATAACAGTAATGGAAAAGGAGAACTTTGTAACGGCTCCTCCCATAACTTGCCACTCTTCCCTCTCGAAGCGTAAACGCTATGTGGGGTGCATATAGCTATGTGGCATGTCATGCATACGTCCCCTGTTATTATACGATATCCTTAAGGGAAACCTTATGGGTACTCGCGCCAGAAGTTAGAATTCTGTGAAACCTTTAGTTTAATTCTCTGGGAATATCTATTGTAGTCATATATACCCTTAGGAAGCTACTGAAGGAGCCTTGCATAAGGATGACATGGCTTGAGCCCAAAAATAATTCTTAAGGATATCTCATAATATAAGGGGGCGTATTTCTTGATACGACACATAGCAACATTCACCCCGAATAGAGATTTCGCTTTTAGGGGGAAGAGTGGAGAATTTGAAGAGGAGCCGTTATCAAGGTTACCTGGTGGATCCCCTCCCAGTACTACTACGGCATACTATTCCTTTTGTAGTAGCAAATTAAGCACGGTGTATCGCCCAACTTTTCTCGTTTTTTTTACTATTTCAATGATTATTACAATGCAATCTCCAGCATGTTCATCTTCTGGAAAGTTGAGTTTTTAATCTTTCCTATGTATAATTTTTTGGCTCTCTTCTCACAGTTAAATTATTTAGATATGTTTAGTGGAGCAGAGCCTTCACCGGAGGCGGCCATTTTGAACCGCTGCCATACTCCATAAATGCTTTATTTAGTTAGTATTACGACGTCCCCGGAATTTAGCTTTAATGAATTTTATCTATTTAGGCAAATTATAGTAATGAAGATAATATTACACATGAAATATTTCCTCTTTTGTTAAAGGTTTTGATACCATATGATAGGGCCTTGGTGATTTAGCGTAGCCGCGATACCGACCCGAGTTACTCTAACCTAACACGTTTTAGTATACTTTAGTAACGTTATCCCAGTTTATTCTCTTGTATCGTTTTATCAATTCGATCGGATATAGCACATCTCCTACAATTGCTAGCATAATTCGATACTCGTCTCTTTTAGACATTTAGGGATAAATCCTTCCTTCCCTCTGAGTGCCACCAATAGGCGGCAACCCTATCTTTTGTCTTGCCATAGAGTAGTGTACTCCGGCTTGACTGAGATAGTGTTTCTGTCCATCCTCTTTGCTATTGAGTATACCAGCTTTGAAATACGACAATAACTCAGAGTATTCAGTCTTGTTGTCGGCAACTCTACCGATGGGGGATTAGTCATTCTCCTGCCAGTTGAATAGTTGCCGGCATAGGAAGCCCGGCTTCCCTAGTTCACAACCGAAAGTAGAATTACAGTTGCTGCTACCTTTTACCTTTGTGGTCTAGAAGATATTTTCTATATCTGGTAATGTCTTAGGCTGAGGAATCGTTATTCCTCTGCCGCCCAAGACGGTGCCGGGATAGGGAACTATGATTTTTTTTTTATTTGCAGCCGAAAGTCGGAGGCATACATGCTGCTTTGTTTCTATACAAAATATAAGACCGTTTCCCTTCCCTTTCTGTCCTTTAGTGATGGCCTAGTCGTCACAACATCTTTGGCCGGTATTCTACAATCTCCTCGCTTGCCGGGCTGATTACGATGCCGGCCGATCTCCTACAAAGGCGGCTAGATTGCCGCTTTGACCTTCCCCCAAACAGAAGCAAGGCTCCAGGAAAGGTTGTGCCAGCCATTATGGCTGCCGGTGGGAGACCCATTACAACTTTGAGTATTCTTCTGTACTCTCTTGGACTGCCATCCACAAACCCTGGAACCGGCACTGCAGCCGGCAACAGATATTGTGGCTGGATGGAAGCTAGAATTAATACTTTCTTTCTCCTTCCATTTGAATCCTCATTCTGGAAAGTAGGCAGTAGAGACAGTAGTCCCTAAAACCCTAATTACTGTACTAAACTATAATAATACGGTAGCCCTTCTCTCCATCCTTTCTCTCTCTCTGTCGACTAGTGCCACCAGGTACTAGCTTTGAAGGCAGTATGCCGGCTGAACTACAGTATAAGACTATACAGTAGCCAGTATTCCTGTAGTATAGCAGATATAGCAGTTAGAAAACTACAGTATATAATATACATTAGTATGATTTCCAACAAATTCTGTGTATCCTTCCATAGTCCATTGTTGAGACCACTAAATAATGTTGAAGTGAAGTATTCCTTCAATATTCTGATGTATCCTAGATCATTAGCACATATAAATCTTTACAATACAGTATCAATATTTCACTTATGGAGGAGTTAGTACTAGTATACACTGGCTCCAGCTCTATGTTCAAGAGCTATTCCACTCTATATTTCCCTAATAAGGAAATTTTCAAATATTAATATTGAGGGAGATCACAGCAATTACCTGGACAGGCAACACAGATATGTGTCTTTCCTATTTGCTTTCTAGCTTACTATCCGAAGCTATACTTATAATAGTAACAATAGCTATTAATGCATGTGATTTACTTATCAGTGTGATGAATTATACCCCCTACTCATTTCACTCTTTCTTTCCTTACAGGAGGAGCCCAAGGGGAAGTGTGCAGTGATTTACTGCAACCACAAAAGTAGGAACTTTTGTGGCCAAAACATGTGCAGTTCTCATGCCCCCTGCTCCATCGCAACTGAAACCATGATGTACTGGGACCCGAAGGGCAACAAGGTCTGCTCGGCCTTGGTGACCGAGGGTTTCGGTGATCCCAACACGGCAGAGTCGAGGGATGCTGTGAGGGAAACGTTTCGGAAGTGGGTAAGAGGGTTCCAGAAGAACTCTCCGGGATCTTAACTACCAAGCGACACTAATAGAAGCCTTCTGTTTTTTAAGGCAACATCTGATGCAATCGTGCCTCAAGTACGGCCCTATCCCCCTTGCAAACAACTGGCGATAGAGGCCGACATGAATGAGGCTTTGGAAGGCATGGACATCAATCAGGAAAGGATGTCAGAGGTGTCCTTGGACATGAAAAGGATCTCCTTCAAGAAGACCCTGAAGAACAGGTGTCCCAGCCACCCAAGGAGGAAAAAGAATCCGGATCGACAGAGACGGAGGAACCTCTACTGTCTGTGACGGTATATCAGCCTGCGCCGTCAACCTCTTCGGCCCCAACACCTCAACCACACTCACTGTTCCCTAAGGGCGAAGCCTTCAAGGCGCAGATCCAGCAGATAATGGAAACTATGTGCAAGGAACAGCTAGAGAGGAGAAAGGAAGTCAGGGAAGCACACTGCGTAGTCACTTCTCGTGGCTCCTATAAGCTGCCTAGAATCTCTGACTTGCCTCAATGCTCCAAAACCAACCCCTGAAGGTATGCGGAGTTGATGCCCATGATGAATGGGAAACTCTACGTCTTGGAGAAAATGGGGGCCATACCCCTCGACGATCTCCAATTCTGGTCGAACCTTACGGCTTACCTGAAGTACTTTATCAGGCTGAAGAACGAACCTGCGTCTAAAGAAGAGACAGAACCTCTGGAGGTCATGGTCTTTAACCATGACTTGGAACAGGCTCTCTTGACGAGTAGCCTGAAGAATGCAGGATACACAAACTCCAAGGTTTCTGCGTTGAGCAAGAAGTACCCTACCTGCATTGCTTCTTCCTCCAGAGCTTTTCCCTTTACATCTAAAGCTCTCCACTGCGTGCTAAAAGCAGTTGATGAGGGCAAACCATGCCCTACGCTAGAGGAGTGTAGGATATTGTCTCTAGCCCTGCCTAGGACTGAGAAGGACTGGAACAAGGTCCATATAACCTTCTCGGTCGCTAAACTAGATGCAGATATCGCAGGACAGCAGTTCAACGAGAACCATCCGAAGCTTTCGAACTTTCTTTTGAGATGAGAACAGGAGATAAAAGAGAGACAAGCCGCCTCTCTGTCTCTCCAGAACTTCATGGAGATGTGTGCAGGCATCTCAAGCACCCCAGACCTGTACACAGTCCTAGCCAAGATGCACATGGCTACACTAGTCAAGGACATGTCCACTTTCATGAAGGCCAGGAGGGCCTGTAGAGAGTATGTGTTTGCCAATGCAACGGTCAAGCACGAGCCCAGGGAGTTGATCATTTCCTGTATCTGGGGCAAGGACCTCTTCCCAACGGAAGCAATCCAAGAGTTCATTGCTAAACCCGCCAAGGAGAATAAGAACCTTCTCCAAAAGTGGGGCATGTCTTCCAAAAGGAAATCATCCTCTGACGCTGGTCCCCAACACAAGAACAGGAAGACGAAGAAGCCATGAGTACCTCATAGACCTGCATAACCTGCCACAGTTACCATGACCACAGTGCCCAAATGGTTGCCCAGCTACAAACCTCTTTCCAGACGGTGCATCAACAGTTAGTAACCCAGTCACCTGCCTTTAACCTGGGATTTGAGAGGCACACCACTACCTTTCGCCCAAAAGGTAGAGGATCTAGACGAGGCTCCTTAAGAAACCACTCAATAGATAGAGGAGGACATGATCAGGGTAAAAAACCCTCTGGATCATCCAAGCAATGAGATGCTCCAGGTAGAAGGAAGACTCCTCCACTTTCGGGATCGTTGGATCTTCGATCCATGGCCCCACAGCCTAATCAAGAATGGACTAGGGTGGATATGAAACAGAACAAGTCTCGCCTCTCTCCAGCTCAAGAGTTTCAATGGTTGGGAATGAATTGGAACCTGCAGTCACACCGCATCTACATTCCACCAAAGAAGAGGAGAGAGATTATGGGTTCTGTCAAGAGACTACTGAAATTCAACAAGGTGTCAAGATGCCAACAGGAAAGAGTACTGGGCTCTCTCTAGTCCGCAGTAGTAACTGACCCAGTGCTAAGAGCACAGATAAAGAATGCGTCAGGATTTTGGAGAAGATACGCATCAAACGCTCGAAGAGATCAACAGAAACAGACACTGACCTTACTGCTATCGCTTCTGAGGCCATGGTCGAAGGTCAAGAGCCTAGCAAGGACTATTCCCTTACAACCACCTCAACCGTCAGCAGTCATCCACACGGATGCCTCACTGGAAGGATGGGGAGGCCATTCCCATTCAAGCAAAGTTCAAGGGAACTGGTCACACCAGTTCAAGATCTTTCCTATCAACATTCTGGAGGCCACGGCAGTCCTCCTGACGTTGAAGAAACTATCCCCTCACAGTTTAACCCACGTCAAGGTGGTCTTGAAGAGCAAAGTGATAGTGAAATGTCTGAACTGATAAGGCTCGAGATTGCCCTACATCAACCACTTGATGTTGGCTATCTTTCGCTTGGGAAGAAAGAAAAGATGACACTTATCAGCAGTTCACCTACAAGAGTTCCGCAATGTGACGGCGGACGCTCTATCCAGGCGAAAGCCGATAGAGTCAGAATGTTCCCTAGATGCAGACACATTCTCCTTCATTTCGGAAAAAGTTCCAAAACTGCAGATCGGCCTCTTCGCAACGAGCGACAACAAGAAACTACCTCGATACGTAGCCCCATTAAAGGACCCTCGGGCAGAAGAGATCGACGCCATGTCCCTCGATTGGAACATATGGAATCATATCTGTCTTTTCCCGCCAACAAAGGAGGTCCTCAATAAGCTGAGATCCTTCGAGGGAACAGCAGCAGTAGTGGCCACCAAATGGCCCAAGAGCAATTGGTTCCCTTTGGTGATAGAACTGAGGCTGAGGCTGTTTCCTCTACCGAACCCAGTTCTATCCCAACTGGTTCAAAAGTCGACTGTCTACGCTTCATCATTGAGAACCCAAAACCTACACCTCATGTTTTTCTCGCCTTAGCAGTCAAGAAAAGTTTTGGGATCTCAAAAGCCAACATCGGCTTTATAGAAGAATACAAGTCAAAGTCAACCAGAAGACAATATGAATCGTCATAGAAGGAGTGGGTCTCCTTTGTCAAAGCAAACCAGCCGGCAGAAATCTTGATAGACTTCTGCCTGTCCTTCTTCATCCATCTCCATGAGCAAGGCCTGGCTTCCGCCACGATAACTACGTGTAATTCAGCTTCGTCTAGACCTCTTCTATATGCCTTCCAGGTGGACCTGTCGAACAAAATCTTCAATAAGATTCCGAAACCAAGCGCTAAACTTAAACCAGCAACCCTTCCGAAGCCCATATCATGGTCTTTGGACAATATCTTTCACTATGCTTCAAACTTGAACAATGAAGATTGCTCCCTAAAGGATGTAACACAGAAAGTGAGATTCTTCCTCGCTATAGCCTCAGGGGCTACAGTTAGTGAAATGGTGGCCATATCCAGAGATGTGGGCCATATTCAGTTCCCAGTAAAGGGAGAATTGAATCTTTTCCCCGATCCTACCTTTCTCGCTAAAAACGATGTACCCACCTAAAGGGGGGGTCCGTGGAAAATCTGCCCTTTTAAGGAAGATGTCTCTCTATGTCCAGTAGAGGTCTATATTCGAAGACCTTCAGACTTCAAGGAGGGACAGCTCTTCATAGGCGAAACTTCAGGATCAAACTTATCCCTAAAACAACTGAGGGTAAAACTCACCTACTTTATTCACAGAACGGATCCTTACAGTATAACCGTAGGTCACGATCGAAGAAAAGTTGCTTCCTGGCTGAACTTCTTTCAGCATATGTACTTTGATAGACTCTGCTCATATACCGGTTGGAAATACTCTAAAGTCTTTTATAAACACTATGCAAAGCAAGTGCATGAAATAAAACACTTTGTTGTGGGGGCAGGTAGGGTTATAACACCTGTCGTCTAGTGCTGCGACGAACAGTGACCTGTTTGGGACTTGACAGTGTAAAGGGTGAACCTTTGAGTGTAATACCTGCTATTAAGGATCACTATGGTGATCCTTGGACTGTTCTTTATAGGTATAGAATATAATCAATAACACCAGTGCCATGTAAACATTCGTCTTCAGTGTTAAAACTTATCCAACATCTAGGTGAAATCAATCAGATAACTTCCTATTTGTTGAGTGGCAACTGTGCCGTACTAATATATATTTCCTCCCTTACATGTTATTTATATATATATATATATATATATATATATATATATATATATATATATATATATATATATATATATATATATATATTTATATATACATTGATAATGTTGTTTATGTGAAAGATTAAATTTCTAATACAATCGTTGATGTATTTATTTGAGTTAATACAAATAAATACGTGAAATGAACTTGCGTCTTATTTGCCCTACAAGTATTCAAATAAATTTTTTCCAGAGTCTTTTATTTTCTTAAAATAAAATTACTTGAATATATTCCTATGTGTGAACAAACTGGTAATAGCTAAAATTCCACCTTGTTCCAACGAATACAACCTTGACGCTTCTATAGTCAATATTGACATATTTCCTGCAGGAGGCATGAAGCCCTAAGTTAGTTCCAAACTTAGTGTATATGACAAATAACAGTAAGGTTATATATTCATTTAGTCTGGGAGACCATGTAAGTATCTGAGTCAAGATAAAGGCAGTTATACAAACCCACATATGTAGTATTTTCAAGTAATTTTCTTGTAAACTTCCATCAGGACGACATAGCTGAGCCACAAAAAAAACGTCTTTTGAGCAAAGTGGAAAATCTATTTTTTGGTAATATGGCCATGTCATCCTGATGGACCCTCCCTCCTTTCTAAAAAAGGAGTATACATCTTATAACAAAGTCCCCACCTGAAACTAGTCTCTCTGTGGCTACCCATGCTTAATTGCAACAAGGAATAGTACGCTGTATTAGTACTGGGAGCGGATCTACCAGGTAATCAAATTTTCCACTCTTCCTCCTCAAAGCGAAATCTCTATTCGGGGTTCAGATTGCTATGTGTTGTATGAAGAAATACGTCCCCTGATATTACACGATATCCTTAAGAATTATTTTAAGGATACTCGCACCAGGAGTTAGAATTCTGGAGACCTGTGGTCAATTCTCTGGGAGTATCACTGTCACCAAATATCCCTTAGAAAGCTGCTTAAAAGGACCGTTCATCAGGACGACATGGCCATATCACCCAAAAAAAGATTTTTGGCTCAGGCCATGTCGTCCTGATGGAAGGTTCCTTTAATTAGCTTCCTAGGGTATATTTGACTACAGTGATATTCCCAGAGAATTTAACTTAAGGTCTCCAGGATTCTAAATCCTGGCAAAAATATCCTTAAAGTTTTCCTTTTAGGATATCGCATAATATCAGGGGCTGTATTCTTGACACGCCACATAGCAATCTGCACCCTGCATAGCATTTACACTTCGAGGGGGAAAAGTGCAAAATAAAGGAGGAGCCGTTATAAAGTTCCCTTCCTCCGTTACTGTTTGAATACTCAGTTGGCGCTATAATCGCCACCATCTTTATTCCTTTTTTTGCAGTGGTCTCGCTCGGTGGTTTTCCCAGTGCTCTCTCGTAATCAGGATTTATCATGCAATCTCCAGCCTCTTTTTCCTCTGGAAAGTTGAGTATTTGATTCTTATGCTGTATAAATTTAGCTCTGGCCGTGAAGTAATAAAATTTTATCAAATTAAACTAATTTTTTGGCAGAGCTATTCCCTAAACCGGAGGCGTCTTCAGCGCTGTCGTTCGTAATGCATGAGTTATTTAGTTAGCCAGAACGACTTTCCTGGTATAATAGCTTAAATAAATATAATTAGCTATTTAGTCTTCATTGCCAGGAATTAATTATATTATGCCGATAGTATTCACCTTAGTTTCGGCGAATTAGGTAGCCGATCTTGTTTACGCTAAACTTCCTAGTCTAGGCGTTATAGTTTACTCTCTTGCATGATATAAGTGTTCCTGGTGTTATTAATTTTAAATGAAGATAATAGGCAATTTATACATGTAAGATATATAGATTGTACATAAAATTTCCTCTTCTAAGATAGTATACGAGGGAGCTTCGATGAGTTAGGTAGTCGATCTCACTATCGCTAGGCTAGTAGCCTAGGGGCATTTGTATTCTTTCATACAATCTCCCCGGTTACCCTCATATATAGGGTAATCCTTCCTTCCATCCGAGTGTAGCCTATGGCTACAATCCTAGTTGTTCTTGTCTTGAATTGTCAGTCAGGCAGGACTAGGCTTGGGTTTTTCTGCCCTTTCACCTAGCTACTGATGGTGAGCTTTGGGTTTGGGTCAGAACCTCAGAGTACTTGTCGTATTCCGGCAACTGGTTGACAGGGTGAATATACTCCCCTCTCAGGCCTCGTTTGTTAGCATAGGAGGCTTTGCCTCCCTAAACTGCACTAGAAGGGGTCATGTGATCCCCCTTCTCCCTGTGGTTTAGTTGACTAGTCCTGTGCTCGCAGACCCTAGGCTGGAGAATAGAGTTTATTCTTCTGCCTAGGATGCCGCTGGTATTGGAATTCTGTTTCTTTTTGGCTTAGGGTGGCGGCTAGATGATTGCCGGCACACCTTACTGTATTGGCAGACTCTAGGCTGAGGATTGATCTCTCCGTTTGCCCAGGATGGCACCAATACTGAAACAGAGCTTCGTCAAGGTGTGGTAGGGCCGACATGCTGCCGGCCCCTCTCAGACCATATACAGGACCCTTTCTCCTCCCCATTCTGTCCTTTAGTGATGGCCTAGCCATCACATCCCTGTGGCCGTTGTCCTATAATCTTGCCGATTGCCGGCAGGCTGTAGGGCTGGCTTGGGCTTCTGCTTGTATGACCTAGTCATATAGCTTCCCCATCAGACATGGAGCTCCGTGAAAGCTGTGTCGTCAGGTCTAGCTGCCAGCAGAAGACCCATTTGCTTTAGTGTTCTTCAGTCCTCCCTTGGGCTGCCATTCACATCCTATGACCGGCAAGTACCGGCACGGAGGTGGATGGGTGGAAGCTAGATTATTTTATATTCTCCCCTTCCATTAGAACCCTCATTCCGGAGGAAGTGAGACAGTGCTCTTACATTACCCTTCACTCCTTGTTTTCTCTCTCACTATTGGATAGTGCCACCAGGTGCTAACCTAACTGGCGGCTGCCGGCCATTAACCTTGACTGCAAGAGGCTGGCTAGGCTGGTGGTCTGACAGCCATTCATTCACTGTCACATCTGACATAACCCGCAAGAGCCGGCCGAGTCTGGTATATCAGCCACTACCCTGTCACATTGAATGGTGTCTAGGATAGTGTGCCGACAGCCGGTGATCCGCCAGCGTCCGATAAGCCACCGGCAATCCAGTGGACTGCCGGTCATAAAAATTATCAATATTGTGTCAGTTGAATTATGCCTGAGGTACTACCCTATCCGGCTACATGCTGGCAGTAACTACGGTATATGTATATACAGTAGCCAGTACATCTTTATTATAGAGCATATTGCAGACAGAAAACTATGGTATAAAAGTATAGAGTAGTTAAATTTTTCAACATACTCTGTGCGTCCAGGCACAGTCTATTGTTGAGACCTTATAAAACTGGGAAAATAATTCCCTTTCTATATACTGATAGATGATCAGTTATTAATGACCCTCATTATTAATCCTTTTGGAAGTGGGTGTTGGTTACACTCTTCTATCCTTATAGGCCAGACTCTTCCACCAGGCGTCCTGAGGAGGATAACCCTAGGGTTAATATTGAGGGAGGTCACAGCATTTAGCTGGCCGGGAAACACACGTATGTGTCTTTCCTATTTCATTTCTAGTTTACCTATCCTAAGCTATATGCAATAAAATAAAATGGTAAATATTATTATAATATTTATTAGTTTATCTAGTGAGATAGACTACATTATACTCATTCTATTTTCCTCTCTTTACAGGCGGGCCATATGAAGTGCAACAGCGTCTTCTGCAACGTGCATAGCAGGGAATTCTGTGGCCACCTGGAGTGTAGGACACACTCCCGCTGCTCCATCAATAAGGGACCTCTGAAATACTGGGACCCCAGGTATGTTCTGTATGCAAAGACCTGGTGTATGAGGCTTTCGAAAATCCCAAGACAACGGTATCAAGGGATGCAGCTCGGGACAAGCTGCACAGATGGGTTCGTGGCTTTCAAAAGAATGCCACGGGGCCTTACTTCCCTAGTGATCGTATGAAGGCCTGTCTATTTCCAAAAGCATCTGTGGATGCTGTTATTCCTCAGCCTCACCCTGAGATCCCTAGCATCCAGATAGCCGTGGATACGTATGTCTCGGATGCGATGAAGGACATCCACCTAGATGATGAGAGGATGTCAGAGGTGTCAGAGGACACTGAAAAGGACCTTCTGGCGGAAGGTCGAGATGAGGAGTCAACTTTGTCTCCAGAGACGGAAAAGGATGAAGTTGAAACAGTCTCTGTCTTGTCGGTTCCTGTCCCAAAACCGGTGCCATCTACGTCCTCCGCTCTTCAACCCGAAAAGTCGGACGACAGCCTGTCTTCCATCAAAGCTATGATGGAGATGTTCGAGAAGAAGAGCGAACAAAGGGAAGTTGCGCTAAGGAAGGAGATTCTTCAGCTCGCAGCGAACCGTGGGTCTCCTAGGAAATTCAACGTAAAGGATCCTCACTCGTGTTCCAAGGTAAATCCGTGGAGGCAGGCCGAGTACATGCCAATTACAAACGGTAAGATCTTTGTTTCAAAGAATCTATGAGCTGTGCTTATCGAGGACATTAAGTTCTGGCCCAGCTTTGAGTCCTATCCGGACTGCTTCGTTTGTCTAAGGGCGGAACCTGTATCCAAGGAGGAGACAGAGCCTAAGGAGGTCATAGTGCTCGACCATACGAAGGCTCAGGCTTTGTTAGCCAGCAGTTTGAAGGACAGGGGCTTCACCAATTTGAAGGTGCCTGCCATGAGCAGGAAACATCCCTCTTTTCTTGCTCCAACAACTATGGCCTTCCCCTTTGCGGAAAAAGGGTTTAAGGCGGTGATTAAGGCAGTGGAATCTGGAAAACCTCGCCCTACACTAGAGGAGTGTAGGCCCCTTTTCCTAGATTTGCCAATGGATCACAAGGACTGGACGGATATTCAGCTTACCTTCTCAGTCGGGAAGTTTGAGGCTGATATCGCTGAACGTCAGTTCTGCGAAAACCTCCCCAAGTTGTCTGAGTTTCTCATGCTCAGGGAACAGGATACAAAGGAGAGGCTTGCTGCCTCTCTGTCCCTCCAGGTGATCCTGGAGGCAATGGCCAGTGAACAGAGATCCCCGGATATGTTCATGGTCATAACCAAAACACACTTGGCAACCCTAATTAAAGACTTTTATAGTTTTGTTAGGCAAGAAGTGCTTGTAGAGAGTTCGTGTATGCCTCGGCTACGGTCAAACACGAGCCCAGGAAGTTGATATCTTCCAATATCTGGAGGAAAGACCTATTCCCAAATGAATTGGTCAAAGAAATAGTCGACAAGGACGCCACAGATAATAGAAATCTTCTCCAGAAGTGGGCTTGTCAGCTACGAGGAAGTCTTCCCCAGATGAAGGTCCCCAACCAAAGAGGAAGACAAAGAGGACAAGAGTGCCATCTCGCCCTGCTAGACAACAACAACTTCCCATGACCGTGGTGCCACAAATGGTGGCACAGCCCCCACCCATCTACCAGATGGTACTCCAGCAGGTGGTGACACAGTCACCAACCTTTACTCCCTCCTATGAGAGGCTGACCACCACCTTTCGCCCTAAATGTAGGGTGTCAGGTAGAGATTCCTCTAGACGTCCCTTGAGAGGAAGACGGGGTACGGGAGCACACGGTCAAGGAGGCAAGCCCTCCGGAAACCAGAAGCAATAAGATGTTTCAGGTAAGATGAAGACTCCGACTCTTCCAGGATCGTTGCAACTTCGATCCCTTGGCCCACAGCCTAATCAAGAACGGACTGGGGGTGAGTTGGAACACAACTCCACCAACTTTCCCTCAATTCTTCCAACACTCAACCCCCATTCTGGAAGAATATGTCTAAGAACTCTTAGACTAGAGAGTTGTAAGGAGGGCAAAGTCCGTCAAATTCCAAGGAAGTCTGTTTTGTGTTCCAAAGAAAGATTCGGAAAAGCTCAGAGTTATTCTGGACTTGTCACCACTCAACAAGTTCATAGTGAACCAAGAGTTCAGTATGCTTACTCTTCAACACATAAGGACCCTACTGCCCAAACAGGCATACAGTCTCCATAGACATGGCGGACGCATATTGGCATGTCCCGATCAATCGACAAGTTTCCTCCTACCTAGGATTCAAGCTACAAAAGAGACAATACGTCACCAGAGACATGCCCTTCAGACTAAACATAGCCCCAAGGGTATTCACAAAGTTTGCGAACGCAGTCATCCGTCAACTACGCCTAAAGGGAGTTCAGGTGATTGCCTACCTGGACGACTGGCTGGTATGGGCAGCATCTGAAGAAGAATGTACGCAAACCTCCAAGGAAGTGATCCAGTTCCTGGAACATCTAGGATTCAAGATCAACCTGGAAAAGTCTCGACTATCTCCAGCTCAAAAGTTCCAATGGCTGGGTGTTCACTGGAACTTACAGTCATACTACCTCTCCATTCCATCAAAGAAGAGGAGAGAGATAGCGGGATCTGTCAAGAGACTTCTTTAATCCGACAGGATATCAAGACGACAACAAGAGAGAGTTTTGGGGTCTCTCCAGTTTGCCTCAGTGACAGACCCAGTGATTAGAGCACAATTAAAAGATGCATCAGGAGTCTGGAGAGAATACGCATCAAACGCTCGAAGAGATCTAACAAGACCGATGCCAACTTGTCCGCGATCGCTCCTCAAGCCATGGTTGGAGGCCAAGTACCTAAAGAAGAAGGTACCCCTACAACCGCCTTCAACTTCAGTCACCATCCACACGGATGCCTCGAAGGAAGGATGGGGAGGCCACTCTCACCAACGGAAAGTCCAAGGAACCTGGTCCTCCCTCTTCAAGACCTTCCACATCTGGCTGGTCTTAGACAGCGAAATAATAATGAGATGCCTAAATTGACAAGGCTCGAGATCAACTCAAATCAACCAAGTGATGTTGACCATCTTCCACCTGGCGGAAAAGAAGAGATGGCACTCATCAGCAGTTCACCTCCAAGGGTTCCGCAATGTGACGGCGGACGCTCTATCCAGGCTCACCCTAATAGAGTCAGAATGATCCCTAGACGCAAGATCATTCGCCTTCATCTTACGCCAAGTACCAAGACTGCAGACAGACCTCTTCGCGACAAGCGACGACAAGAAGCTACCCAGGTACGTAGCCCCGTACGAGGATCCTCTAACGGAAGCAGTGGATGCGATGTCCATAGATTGGAACAGATGGTCCAGGATTTACCTGTTCCCTCCAATCAACCTCCTGCTGAAGGTCCTCAACAAGCTCAGATCCTTTCAAAGAACAGCAGCGATAGTGGCGCACAAGTGGCCCAACAGCATATGGTTCCCACTGATAATGGAACTACAACTGAAGCTGATTCCGTTGCCAGATCCAGTTCAGACTCAACAAGTGCTGAAATCGACTGTCTCCGCTTCATCACAGAAAACCCGGAACCTTCATCTCATGATTTTTTCACCTTAGCAGTCAAGAAAAGGTTTGAGATTTCAAAGGACAGTATCCACTTTTTAAAAGAATACAAGTCGAAATCTACTAGAAGACAATACGAGTCTTCCTTTAAGAAATGGGTTGCCTTCGTCAAGGAAAAGAAACCAAAAGAGATCTCTACAGATTTATGTTTATCTTTCTTTATTCATCTCCATGAACAAGGTTTAGCAGCCAACACGATCTCTATGTGTAAATCTGCCTTGACTAGACACCTACTAAATGCCTTCCAGGTGGGCTTCTTGAATGAAATTTTCAACAAGATCCCTAAGGCCTGCGCTCGACTTCGGCCCACACGCAGTACCTCCAAGGCTCATTTCTTGGTCCTTGGATAAGGTTCTTCATCTAGCCTCTACCTTGAACAATGAAGATTGCTCTCTAAGGGATTTGACTCAAAAGGTGATATTCTTATTTACACTACCCTCAGGAGCCAGAGTTAGCGAAATAGTGGCCCTTCCGAGGGATGATGTCCACATTCAGTTCACAGACTGCAGAAAACTGAACCTTTTTCCTTACCCAGCGTTTCTCGCTAAGAATGAGCTGCCCACCAAAAGGTGGGGTCCCTGGAGAATCTGCTCTCTGAAAGAACTGAAAGAAAATGCATCGCTATGCCCAGTAAAATGCCTAAAGGTCTATCTTCGTAGAACTTCAGACTTTGGGGGAGGACAGCTTTTCAGAGGAGAAACCTCAGGTTCAACATTGACCTTTAAACAACTAAGGGCGAAAGTCACCTATTTCATTCGCAGAGCGGATCCAGACAGCACACCCGCAGGTCATGATACGAGAAAAGTTGCTTTGTCTCTGAATTTCTTTCATAACATGAGTTTTGAAAGTCTTTGCTCCTATACCGGATGGAAGTCATCCAGGGTTTTCTTCAAGCACTATGCGAGGCAAGTGCAAGAGATTAAGCATTATGTGGTGGCAGCAGGTAGTGTACTAAAACCTTCCGCTTAAATTCTGCTAAGAACAGTGCACTAATTGGGACTTTAGTGAAGGGTGTACATGTTTTCCTCCTACAGTATGACATGTTTAGTGAAGTGTCTAAGTAGTTATACTATGAACTGTTCTAAGTATAAGGTGAAAGAAGCATAAAAGACCTACACATATGCCATACGCATAACTACACAAGTGTTGATGAACTGTAACGACAGAAATGAGAAATAATGAAATATTAAGATATTTCCTTTACAGTGGCTTCACGTTTATTTTTCAGATGAAACATTTTTTTTCTGTTATTACTATATTTTAATGCTTTACACAATATTTCCAGATATATTCTTTAATTTTTTATTGTATTATAAAATTAACCGTATCCTTGCTATATATTGTTTAGCAATAAACACATCTTTGAATTTTGCGTCTCATTTCGCCCTACAAATTCTAAAAATGCTATATAAATAATTGTGTCAGAGCACTTATTATCCTATTATTTTGAAAATATTCTGACCATATACTATATCTGTTCTAAGCGAACAACCTCACAATCATATGTTATTGTATCAAGTATCAGTCCCTGGTAATGACTGATTTTATGTCTAATTGCTTTACTGACTGTACAAATTTACTACAAGAATGAAAATCTGTCTTCCCTGCTTACAACACACCAAGTGGACCAGGGGAGATGTCAGTAATCAATACATACTTTGTTCCTTTCAGAATACAAACTATGTTTTACATGTATATGATGAGACTAATATACAAACTGGTTTGCTAGATTGTTCATTGAACTTACAATCCTCGAGGTTTTTCCTAGAGTCTCCCATGACTCTTCCCCGTAGGGGGCAGGAAGCACTGACATAATCCATGATCAATCGAAAGGTGTATGACGGTAACACCATGTGTCTTTCGGTCTAGATAACTAAGGAAAATTTATCTTAGGGTTATTGGCACTATTGGAAATCCCAGATACATTAATGCTCTGGTAAGCATCCATCAGGATGACATGGCCTGAGCTCAAAAAACGGATTTTGAGCGAAGCGAAAAATCTATTTTTGGGTGAGGTAGCAATATCGTCCTGATGGACCCACCTTCCGTCAACAAAGGATGAATGAATCCCTCCTAAACGTACTGTATCTGTAGCACCTCGCTAATGCTACAAAGAATGACAAGATGGCGCCGGGACGTGACGTCATACTGGCGCCCAACTATAGTACGTGTAGGAGCATTGCCTTAATAATGGCCCACCTACAGTTCTTGCCACTTTCCCCTCTCGAAGCGTAAACACTATTGGGGTGTAGATAGCTATGTGGCGTGACAAGAATACGTCCTCTGATATTATGCGATATCCCATAAGGTGAAAGCCAGGGACATTCATGCCAGGAGTTAAAATTCTGGATACCTTAAGTAAAATTCTCTGGGATATATCACTCTAGTTAAATATAACCTACCAAGCTACTCTGAAGGAACTTCCATCAAGACGATATGGCTACCTCACCCAAAAATAGATTTTTCGCTTTGCTCAAAATCCGTTTTGTACTCCCAAGAAGGACTAAGACAAACTCAGTCATTCTGGATTTGTGGCCACTCAACAAGTTTTTCGAGAACGACAAGTTCAAGATGCTGACCCTTCAATATATAAGGGCCCTGTTGCCCAAAAGGGCATACACAGTCTCTATAGACATGGCAGATGCCTATTGGCACATTCCGATCAATCGCCAACTCTCCTTCTATCTAGGATTCAGGCTACAAAAAAGAAAGTACGCTTTCAGAGCCATGCCCTTCGGACTAAATATAGCCCCAAGGATCTTCACGAAGCTTGCAGAAGCAGTCGTTCAACAACTACGCCTACAAGGTGTCCAGGTGGTATCCTATCTGGATGATTGGCTGGTGTGGGTAGCATCCGAGTCAAAATGCATGCAAGCATCCAAGAAAGTGATCCAGTTCCTGGAACATCTACTATTCATGATTAACACCAAAAAGTCTCGACTATCTCCAGCTCAGAAATTCCAATGGCTAGGCATACATTGGGACTTACAGTCACATCTCCTCTCCATTCCATTAAAGAAGAGGAGAGAGATAGCGGGATCTGCCAAGAGACTTCTAAAATCCAACAGGATTTCAAGACACCAACCAACAGGAGAGAGTGCTGTGCTCTTTTCAGTTTGCATCAGTGACAGACCCAGTGCTAAGGGCACAGCTAAGGAATGCATCAGGAGTCTGGAGAAGATACACATCAAACGCTCGAAGAGATCTAAGAAGACCAATAACAATTCGGCTACGATCACTTCTCAAGCCATGGTCAGAGGCCAAAAACTTCAAGAGGTCAACACCT
Source organism: Palaemon carinicauda (assembly GCF_036898095.1). Lineage (NCBI taxonomy): Eukaryota > Metazoa > Arthropoda > Malacostraca > Decapoda > Palaemonidae > Palaemon > Palaemon carinicauda. The sequence goes on from NC_090757.1 coordinate 77,935,216, forward strand.
CGGCAACCGTCTCTACCCTCAGTCGTCATCCACACGGATGCATCATTGGAAGGATGGGGAGGTCACTCTCATCAATGGAGAGTTCAAGGAACTTGGTCCTCTCTATTCAAGACCTTCCATATCAACATTTTGGAGGCCATGGCAGTCTTCCTCACACTGAAGAAACTATCCCCTCGCCCTTCAGTCCAAAGACTGATTCTAGACAGCGAGGTGGTAATGAGATGTCTGAATCGTCAATGCTCGAAATCACATCAACTAAACCAAGTGATGTTGGCCACCTTCCGTTTAGCGGAAAAGAAGCGATGGCACTTGTCAGCAGTTCACCTTCAAGGGTTCCGCAATGTGACAGCGGATGCTCTATCCAGGATAACTCCTATAGAGTCAGAATGGTTCCTAGATGCAAGATCATTCTCCTTCATCTTACATCAAGTCTGGGAACTGTAGATCGAACTCTTCGGGACGAGCGACAATAAGAAACTTCCTTGATACATGGCCCGGTACAAGGACCCTGTAGCGGAAGCAGTGGACGCCATGTCCCTCGACAGGAACAAATGGACCAGGATTTACCTGTTCCCTCCATTCAACTGGCTGATGAAGGTCCTCATTAAGCTGAGACCTTATCAAGGAACAGCAGCCCTAGTGGCTCCCAAGTGGCCCAGGAGCAACTGGTTCCCTTTAATACTGGAATTACAGCCAAGGCTGATTTCCCAGCCAGACCCAGTTCTGTCTCAGCAAGTACAGAAGTCGATTGTGTTCGCTTCACTACGGAAAACTCAAGACCTTCATCTCATGATTTTCTTTCCCTAGCAGTAGAGAAAAGTTTTGGGATCTCAAAAAAAAATTATGGACTTTTTAGAGGAATATAAGTCAAAATCTACCAGAAGGCAAGACGAGTCATCTTGAAAGAAGTGGGTGGCCTTCGTCAAGGCAAGAAATCCAAAGGAAATCTCGATGGATTTCTGCTTGTCTTTCTTTATTCACCTTCATGAACAAGGTTAAGCAGCCAACATGATAACTATGTGTAAATCTGCCTTGACTAGATCCTTGCTTTATGCTTTCCAAGTAGACTTATCTAATGAGATTTTTAACAAAATCCCTAAAGCATGTGCTAGGCTCAGACCTGCAGCACCTCCAAGGCCCATCTCATGGTCTTTGGATAAGGTACTACAATTTGCTTCAATTTTGGACAACGATAATTGCTCTTTGAAAGATTTAACTCAAAAAGTTATATTCTTGTTTGCTCTAGCCTCAGGGGCTAAAGTTAGTGAGATAGTGGCCCTCTCTCTGGAAGAAGGCTATATCTAGTTTGAGGAAACGGGAGAGCTAAATCTCTTTCCCGACCCATTGTTTCTCGCCAAGAATGAGCTACCCACTAAGAGTTGGGGTCCCTGGAAAATCTGCCCTCTGAGTGAAGATGTCTCGCTGTGTCTATCTTTGCAGAACTTCAGACTTCAGGGGAGGACAGCTCTTTAAAGGAGAAACATCGGGCTCCAACTTATCCCTAAAATAACTAAGGGTGAAGATCACCTACTTCATTTGCAGAGCGGATCCTGACAGTACACCTGCAGGTCATGATTCTAGGAAAATTGTTACTTCATTAAACTTTTTCCAGCTCACGGATTTTGAGAGCCTTCGCTCGTTTACTGGACGGAAGTCATCCAGAGTGTTTTTCAAACACTACGCAAAGCAAGTGCAAGAATTAAAACGATTCGTGGTGGCGGCAGGTAGTGTACTAAAACCTGTCACTTAGTGCTGCGAGGAGCAGTGAATTTTGTGGGACTGTAATTCTAAAGGTGAACATGTTGGTACGTTATAGTGCAACATAGTAAGTGAAATTTCACCAAAGTGACCTTATTGACTGTTCCAGTGTACAAAGGAGATGAAACATAGACTGAACACAAAGTGCCGTGTGTTTTTTACACAAGTGTAAATAGACAGACTTCTCAGAAAGACATTAGAAAATTTATAAAATTTACATTTGAGTAGCAAAAATTTGGTTTTCAGGTAAGACAAGTATTTCTGATTTATTCTGTATTATCTATGTTGGAAAATTCTATTTCGCTTGCATCCTTATAATATTATGAAATGTATGCTGAAGTGTTATTTATTGTCTGACAATAAATGATTAATTGTTTTGTGCGTTTTATTTCCCCCTAAACATTTGTAATAAAGTTATGTGTGAGTATTCCTTTCATTCCTTAGCATTCTTCATAATAATATTGAGCAAAGGTAGTAACTTTGTTCCTATAAGAAAACAAACCTTCCTAGCTAGACTTTATTTGTTTTGATACAAGATACAAACTCGTCTTCTGCGGTATACAACTGATATACCTCAAATGCTATGGTGGCTGACATGAACTTGTGTTCGTTTATAAATACAAACTTTGGTAAAGGCATACAATGACACCTGTATGCCCTTTTGATTGCTGGGTAGGTCATATGAAATATGCAAACTTCGAGACTTTTTCCCGAGTCTAGATTGACTCTTCCCTGTAGGGGGCAGGAAGCACTAACTTAGTCTATGATTAGATGAAATGACTTATAATGGTAATGTCATAGGTCTCTTGGGTCTACATGACCAAGGAAACATTGTCTTGAGGTTTAAGACAAAACTGGGAAATCCCCGGATACAATAGTGCTCTGGTAAACTTCATTCAGGAAGACATGGCCTGAGCCCAAAAAAAACCGATTTTGAACGAAGCGAAAAATCTATTTTTGGGTGAGATAGCCATGTCGTCCTGATGGACCCGCCCTCCTTTCTATGAAAGGCCTTATCAGGATCCCTCCCAATAATACTGTATCAAGAAGAACTGGCTTAACGCTACAAGGAATAAAGATGTTGGCAATTATAGTGCCATCTGAGTACTCATACAGTAACAGAGGAAGGGAAATTTATAACGGCTCCTCTTTTATTTCGCCACTTTTCCCCCTCGAAGTGTAAACGCTATGCAGGGTGTAGATTGCTATGTGGCATGTCAAGAATATGTCCCCTGATATTATACGATATCCTTAAAGGAAAACTTTAAGAATATTTGTGCCAGGAGTTAGAATTCTAGAGACCATAAGTTAAATTCTCTGGAAATATCACTATAGTCCAATATACCCTAGAAAGCTACTTAAAGGAACCTTTCATCAGGACAACATGGCTATCTCACCCAAAAATAGATATTTCGCTTCGCTCAAAATCCGTTTTTTCGCTTTGCTCAAAATCCGTTATTTAGTTAGTAGTACGACGTTCCCAGTATTTAGCTATATAGAAATTCTCGCTATTTAGGCAAAATTATACTAGTGGAGATAGGATCTACACATGCAATGTTTCCTCTTCCAAATAAAACGTTTCCATTGTATATGATAGGGCCTCGATGGTACTAGCGTAGCCGAAATCACGACTCAAGTTAGGCTAGCCTAACGTGTTTTAGTATACTTTAGTAACGTTATTCCTGGTTAACCTCTAATATCGTTTTATTAATTCGGTCAGAGATATAGATATCTCCTAGAATTACTAACATAATTCAATACTCTTCTCTTTTACAGAAAATGAGAACAAAACCTTCCTTCCCCCTGAGTGCCAC
>NC_090757.1:77948787-77996287 GCF_036898095.1 Palaemon carinicauda
TACGACACATGGCAATCTTCACCCCGAATAGATTTTACGCTTTGAGGGGGAAGAGTGGTAAAGTTGAAGGGGAGCCGTTATCAAGGTTACACGGTGGATCCCCTCCCCATACTACTACGGCAAACTATTCCTTTAAACTTAGCCATTTAAGCACGGTGTTCTTCCACGTTGCTCTCCGTGTTGTTACTGTTTTTCAAGGAATATTACCATGCAATCTCCCGCATTTTCATCCTCTGGAAAGTTGAGTATTTAATCTTTCCTGTGTATAATTTTTGGCTCCCATCTCACAGTTAAATTAACATAATTTAGGTGTGTTAAGCAGAGCAGTGCCATCACCGGAGGCTGCCATCTTAGGATTGCTGTCGTACACCATAAATGTTGATCTTAAAGGAGGTTTCTTTAGGCAGCTTTCTAAGAGATATTTGGCTACAGTGATACCTCCAGAGAATAACCACAGTTCTCTAGATTTCTAACTCCTGGCGCGAGTATCCTTAAAAACGGATTTTGAGCGAAGCAAAAAATCTATTTTTGGGTGAGATAGCCATGTCGTCCTGATGGAAGGTTCCTTCAGTAGCTCCCTAAGGGTATATATGACTTCAGTAGATATTCCCAGAGAATTAAACTAAAGATTTCACGGAATTCGAACTAATGGCGCTAGTACCCCTAAGGTTTCCCTTTAGGATATCATATAATAACAGGGGACGTATGCATGGCACAACATATAGCTACCTGCACCCCATATAGCATTTACGCTTCAAGGGGGAAGATTGGCAAGGTATGGGAGGAGCCGTTACAAAGTTCTCCTCCTCCGTTACAGTTATGGTACTTGGAAACGTCAACATCCGGTCACCATGTAGGCCGCCATCTTGGTTGACGCCTCCGTAGCGCACCATTCTCATTCCTTTTGGCGTTTATGCTAGCCTCCATGATACAATAGGATTAGGAGGGGCCTGTCTAGGCTGAATGGAAAACAAGGGCGGGTCCATCAGGACGACATGGCTATCTCACCCTAAAATAGATTTTTTGCTTTGCTCAAAATCGTTTTTTTGGGCTCAAGATATGTCGTCCTGATGGAAGTGTACTAGAGAATTAATGTATTGTGGATTTTTCCCTTTTTGTAGTGCCTTACGACTTCTAAACAATATTCCTTTGGTCTCTGACCTGTGCCATATCCGTTACATGTCACTTCAGATAAGCATATACCATGTTACTGCTTGGACAAAAGGAACATCTTGAAGTTACTTGATAGAGGAATTCACCTAGTCTCGGAGATACCTGCCGGTCCCAGGCCCAGATAGAAGAAGGTAAGTATACTCATGTTGGAACAAGTTACCTCAGTCAAAATGAGTTTGCATCAAGAGAAACAATATTATAACATTGTTCATAATAATATTCAAATAATGGGGTAATAAAGTTCTGTAACAATGTTTTATTTCATGAGAGAGAGAGAGAGAGAGAGAGAGAGAGAGAGAGAGAGAGAGAGAGAGAGAGAGAGAGAGAGAGAGAGAGGTGAAATGAGACGCACAGGTTAACCAAATTCTCTTTTATTCATTAAAACAGAATTAGCATGAAATAAGCAAATTTTAAAATAAAAAATGCAATTAAAACCATAGACTAAAGACATCAGAAGAAGAGGGTGTGGAATCTGAATGGGAAAAACTTGCCATTACACACGTAAGTTCCAGAGGAACTATAAAGTCTTTCTAGAAAGTCTTATATACACTTCATGATAAAACATGTAGCACACGTGCTACTTTCTATGTTACTTCACCTTTTTAGAAAAATAGCCTTTAGTGTCACAAGGTGGCACTTAAAATCACCAAGTTTCGCACTAGGGTCAACACAGGCCTATGGAGTTAGAGTCCCGAATAACTCACTGTTCTACGCAGCACTAAGTAGCAGGTTTTAGCACACTACCTGCTGCTACCACGAAGCGCTTCAACTCTTGCACCTACTTCGCGTTGTGTTTGAAAAACACTCTTGAGGATTTCCAGCCCGTGAAAGAGCGAAGACACTCGGAGTCCATCGACTGGAAAAAATTCAGGGAAGAGGCGACTTTCCTGGGATTATGACCTGCGGGTGTACTGTCAGGATCCGCTCTGCGAATAAAGTAGGTGATATTCGACTTTAGTTGTTTGAGTGACAAATCAGACCCTGATGTTTCTCCTTTAAAGAGCTGACCTCCGCCAAAGTCTGAAGCTCTTCGAAGATAGACCTTTAGACTCTCCATGGGCATAGAGAGATATCTTCCTTCAGGGGGCGGATTCTCCAGGAGCCACACCGTTTGGTGGGAAGCTCGTTCCAGGCAAGAAACGTTGGGTCAGGAAAGAGGGTGAGTTCACTTGTGTCGGCAAACTGTATCTGCCCCTCTTCTCTTGATAAAGCCACAATCTCACTTACTCGGGCTCCCGAGGCGAGAGCAAAAAGGAAAAACACTTTATGTGTCAAATCTTTCAGAGGGCAAGACTCATTGTCCAAACTTGAGGCAAATTGGAGCACTTTGTCGAGAGACCAGGAGATGGGTCTCAGTGGAGGTGCAGGACAGAGTCTGGAGTAGGCATAGAGTAGTGGCCTTGTCAAGGCCGATTTGTAGGTAGAAATCGTGTTGGCTGCCAAGCCCTGTCCATGAAGGTGAATAAAGAAGGACAGACAAAAATCTATATAGATTTCTGTAGGATTTTTAGCCTTGACGAAGGACACCCATTTCTTCCAGGAAGACTCGTATTGCCTTCTGGTAGATTTAGTTTTGTATTCCTCTAGGAAGTCCAAACTTTTTTTCGAAATCCCAAACGTCTTCTTAACGGCTTGGGAGAGAAAATCATGAGATGTAGGTCTCGGGTTTTCCTTGATAGAGCGAAGACAGTCGACTTCTGAACTTGCTGGGAGAGAACTGGGTCCGACAGGGGAATTATCTTGGGTTGTAACTCCAGGATTAGAGGGAACCAGTTGCTCCGGGGCCACTTGGGTGCCACTAGGGCTGCTGTTTCTTGGAAGGTTCTCAGCTTGGTGAGGACTTTCAGCAGAAGGTTGGGTGGAGGAAACAGGTAAATCTTTGACCATCTGTTCCAGTCCAGGGACATGGGGTCCACTGCCTCCGCTCTGGGGTCCTCGTATGGGGCCACGTAACGAGGAAGTTGTTTGTTGTTGCTCGTCGCGAAGAGGTCGATCTGCAGTTCCAGGACTTGGCGAGAGATGAAGAAGAATGAGTCTGTGTCTAGGGACCATTCTGACTCTATCGGGGTTGTTCTTGATAGAGCACCCGCCGTCACGTTGCGGAATCCTTGAAGGTGAACTGCTGAGAGGTGCCATCTCTTCTTGTCCGCTAGGCAAAATATGGGCAGTAACACTTGGTTGAGTTGGGGCGCTCTTGAGCCCTGACGATTGAGACATCTGACCACAACGGCGCTGTCCAGAGTTAGACGGATGTGGGATGAGGGGCGTGGAGACAGCCTCTTCAGAGAAAGAAAGACCGCCATTGCCTCCAAGAAGTTGAACGTCTTGAATAGGGGAGACCATGTTCCTTGAACTTGTCGTTGAGGGGAGTGACACTCCCCCCCCATCCATCCTTGTAGCGATGCATCCGTGTGGATAACGACCGACGGAGGCGGTGGATGAAGGGGAACTGATATTTTCAGGTTCTTTGCCTCCGACCATGGCTTGAGGAGTGAGCGAAGCCTGGTTGGTAGAGGTCTCTTGAGATCTCTTCGAGCGATGGATGCGTATCTTCTCTAGACTCCCAATGCATCCTTTAGCTGTGCTCGTAGCACTGGGTCTGTCACTGAAGCGAACTGGAGAGAGCCAAGCACCTGCTCCTGTTGACGTCTTGAAATCCGTTTGGATTTTAGGAGTCTTGACAGATCTTGCTATTTTCTTCCTTTTCTTTGGAAGGATGGAAAACCCGTGTGACTGAAGGTTCCAATGGATTCCTAGCCGTTGAAACTTCTGAGCTGGAGAAAGTCGAGAGTTCTTGGTCTTGATTTTGAAACCCAGATGTTCCAGGAATTGGGTCACTTTTCTGGAAGCTTGCAAGCATTTTTCTGAGGATGTAGCCCATACTAGCCAATCGTCTAGGTAAGCCATCACCTGGACGCCTTTTAGGCGTAGCTGTTGGACGATCGTTTCTGCGAGCTTTGCAAAGATCCTTGGAGCTATGTTGAGTTCGGAGGGCATACCTCTGAAAGCGTACTGCCTTCTTTGAAGCCTGAATCCTATGTAGGAGGAGGCCTGGCGATTCATTGGAAAGTGCTAGAAGGCGTCCACCAAGTCTATTGAGACTGTGAATGCCTTTTGGGGCAGTAGGGCTCTCATGTGCTGAAGAGTTAGCATCTTGAATTTGTTGTTGACTATGAAATTGTTGAGAGGGGACAAGTCCACAATGACTCTTAGTTTATCGGAGTCCTTCTTGGGAACACAGAAGAGTCTTCCCTCGAACCTGGTGGACTTTACCCTCTTGATCACCTTCTTGTTCAAGAGTTCTTGGACGTATTCTTCCAGGACGGGGGTGGAGTGTTGGAAGAATTGTTGGAAGGTTGGAGGTGGTGTTACCCAACTCGACCCTAGTCCATTCTTAATGATGCTGTGAGCCCAAGGATTGAAGGTCTAACGATCCTGGAAGAGGCGGAGTCTTCCTCCCACCGCAAGCATTTCATCGCTTCTGGTTTCCCGAGGGTTTGCCACCTCGGCCACCTGTTCTCCTTCCTCCTCTCCCTCTGGATGGACGTCGACAGGAGTCTCTGCCGGAGCCTCTACCTTTGGAACGAAAGGATGTTGACTGCCTTTCGTAGGCAGGTGTGAAGACTGGTGACTGAGGGACCAACTGAAAGGTCTGTTGGGGCTGAGCCGCTAACTGGGGAGTAGCGGGTGCCGGAAAGTGGCGCTTAGCCCGCCGCTGCTGGGGCCTAGGCCTATTTGATTTCTTCTTAGGTTGGGGGCCATCATCCTGAGAAGATTTCCTCTTTCTTGACATACCCCACTTGTTGAGAAGGTTCCGGTTCTCGGTGGCGGCTCTGTCTACAGGCTCTCCGGGCCCTGATGAAGCTATAAAAGTCCTTCGTTAGGGTGGCGAGATGGGTCTTAGCTAAGACTATATACATGTCTGGGGTCTGAGTGTCCCGGGCCATCGTCTCCAGTTGCACTTGGTGAGAAAGGGAGGTGGCCAGTCTCTCTTTTGTATCCAGCTCCCAACGCAAAAGGTATTCGGAGAGCTTGGGGAGGTTCTCGTTAAACTGCTCTCCTGCGACGTCAGCCTCCAACTTTCCTACCGAGAAAGTTAACTGGATGTCCTTCCAGTTCTTGCCGTCGGGAGGGAGGGCGATGGAGAGGGGCCTACATTCTTCCAATGTAGGGCGAGGTTTCCCTTCCTCCACCGCTTTCAACACTGCCTGCAAGGACTTTTTAGCAAAGGGGAAGACCATGGTGGCAGGAGCAAGAAAGGATGGGTGTTTCTTGCTAAGGGTCGGCACCTTGGAGTTGGTGTAGCCCTTGCTCTTTAGGCTGCCGGCCAGAAGAGATTGAGCCTTAGCGTGGCAAAAAACTATGACCTCCTTAGGCTCGGTTTCCTCCTTGGAAGCTGGCTCAGACTTGAGACGGATGTAACAGTCCGGATACGATTCAAAGCTAGGCTAAAACTCCACTTCTTCAAGGGGGACGGTGCCCAGCTTGTCATTGACGAAAATTCGTCCACTTGTAATTGGCATGTGCTCTGCATGCCTCCATGGATCGGCACTGAGCAAGGGGGAAGATCCTTGACGTTGATCTTCTAGACCGTCTGCTTCGACAGACGGAGAATCTCCCTCTTGAGGTCCTCGTGTCCTTTGCGGAAACTCTCGTCCAGGAGGGCCACTAGGGCCTGGAGACTGTGCTGGTTTTCCACTAACGACGAAGTAGGAGTGGAAGAGGTAGAGGGAATCAGTTCCGTTACAGCAACGGAAGTAACAAAGGGGGGCGCGGGAAAGTTCGCCTTCGGAGTCCAGAGCCTCTACACGCTCCTCCTCATCTTGACCCTCGGCCATCAGGGTCCTTTCGGTGGTGTCCGACACTTCCGACATTCGTTCCACCTCGTCAACATGGAAGTCTTGCAGTGCGTCCGATACATCCCGTTCGACCGTCAGTTGGACGCAGGGGATCTCGGCTTTGGGGATGACAGCATCTGCAGATGCCTTTGGAAAGAGCAAAGCTCTCATCTTTTCACTCGGGAGAAAGGGACCCGTGGTGTTCTTCTGGAAACCACGCACCCATTTGCACAGTTTCTTTTGGGTAATGTCCCTGGCCTCCGCTAGAGGAGGGTCCTCAAAGGGCTCATGGAGCAGGTTCTTGCAAACAGTGCAAACCTGCGGGTCCCAATACTGAAGAGTCCCTTTAGAGATGGAACAGCAGGAGTGGGTTCAGCACGCCAGGTGGCCGTAGAAGTCCGGGCGCTGAACGCTGCAGAAGGCGCTCTCACACCGGATATACTCCTCCTGTAAAAGAAAGGGGGACATGAGTCTGTGGAAGTCATGTACAATGACTTAAAGTAATGACTTGAAGTAATCTTAGATTAACATTAAAGTTACTTAACTTAATACAAGATTCCTTTTCAAGTGTAAGCTTAGGATAGGCAAGCTGGAAAAGAAGCAGAAAAGACACATGCATGTGCATCCCGCCCAGCAAATTGCCGTGACCCCACACCATAACTAATTCTAGGGGCTCTTAAAGAGCCTAAGAGATGGAAGGGGTATCCATATTGGATTAAGCACAGCTTAGACTTCTTATGGGGAATTAGTCATAGTAAAGGGGGGAACTAAATTCATTCAGTTTAGGAGAAAAGGGAGAGTAATGATTCCTCCCTATTCAGATAGGTCCCGGCAAGGCACTGAGCATGGATACACAGAGTATGCTGGGAAATTTTTACTGCACAACTATACACCATAGTTTTCTGTCTAGGGTATGTACTATACCATAGATGTACTGGCTATCGCATATAGCTATACAATAGTCACTGCTGGCACAAGGCCAGCAGGGAAGAGGTGACATTCCACTGAAGTAATATGATTAGGTGGCCCCAGCAGCGTGGCGGCATGACAGAAGCGCGCCAGGCGCCGGCGAATCTCCATCGAAGGGGGAACCCCTCCTTGTCATCAGTCTGGCAGAGAGAGTAGGAACCTCAGGATGATGGCAGATCCCCGGCATGTCGGCAGACTCTGGCAGTCGGCAAGCAACTGGCGAATGTATTTCAGCACTGACGTCAATCAATGAGACAGAGTGGATACCAGGTTACACTGACAGCTGTTGCCGGCAGGGTAGCGGCAGTGAACCGGCACTGATAAGTAGAGAGAGAGGGTAGGAGAAGAGGGAAGAAAGGGTAGCTCGTTACCCAGACCTCGTCTTCCTCTGGAAGGAGTGTTCAAATGAAAGAGAGAGGGAGGCAATCTTTCATCCAGCCGCGACAGAGCCGGCAGTTGGCTAGAATTGCGGATGGCGGCCCAAGGGAGGACAGAAGAACACTCTAAGATTGGGAGGTCCTCCGGCGGCAGACCGATTTGCCTACGCTATCCCAAAGTTCGACTATATGTGGGAAGCATAGCAGCTCGGACTAACCAAAGAAGGGACCAAGCCGAACCCACAACCTTCCGGCACACGGTGGAGTTGTAGGACGGCTGACAGGGGTGTAATGGCTAGGCCAACACTAAAGGACAGAGGGTCCTCAGGGGGAGCGTGGGGAAAAGCGTAGCCTTCGCCAACACTCTGTTCCAGAACCAGCACTATCCCAGGTGTAGGAGAATTCATTCTCCAGCCTAGGGTAGGTTAGTTCGGAGAAGGTACAGCACTAGTGTACTGTCCTAAACTATAAAGAAACAGAATCCCCTTGCCTGCCTAACCGAGGCTAGGGATGCGAGTCCCAAACCAGGGACGGCAGGTGTAGGACAAGTCGCTAGGACACAGGGAGGAATGGTCGTAACCCACCCAATTGTCGACTAGTGGGAAGGGCCAAGCCCCCCCACCTTCGACGCCCAGCAGAGCCCAGAAGGAGAGTTCATTCACCTAGAGGGGGAGCTTGGGGTGAACGACTGGTACTCTGAGGTTATGTCCCAAACTCAAAACTCACGTGCTATGGCTAGGAGTGGGGAAAGAAAATCCTAGCCTAACCCTACCTGAATACGATTCGAGGTGAGGAGGGCTAGGATGTAGCCTAGGCTACCTCAGAGGGAGGAAATTACCTTGGATAAGGTAGCTGTGGAGGTTAGGAAGTATACAACAGCCCTACGTTAGGTTAGGGGCAAGGGAGTCGACCACCGAGATCACCAAAACCCTTTGTATACTTCCTCGAAGGCGAAAACATATGTGCAATCACTGAATCTTATATGTATAACTGCCTAAAATCTTCATTTCATAAATTAACTCTAGGAACACTTATTATATCATGCATGAGAGTAAACAAAACTGCTTAGGCTATTGAGCCTAGGGGCTAGGCTAGTACACTAGCATACGAAACGGCTACCTACACTCAGGTAAGGAGGGCTAGGATGTAGCCTAGACTACTTCAGAGGGAGGAGATTACCTTGGATAAGGTAACTGGGGAGGTTAGGAAGTATACAACAGCCCTACGTTAGGTTAGGGGCAAGGGAGTCGACTATCAAGATCACCAAAACCCTTTGTATACTTCCTCGAAGGCGAAAACATATGTGCAATCCCTGAATCTTATATGTATATATACCTAAAATCTTCATTTCATAAATTAACTCTAGGAACACTTATTATATCATGCATGAGAGTAAACAAAACTGCTTAGGCTATTGAGCCTAAGGGCTAGGCTAGTACACTAGCATACGAAACGGCTACCTATGCTCACCGAAAATGGATACTATCGGCATAATATAACTAATTCCTAGCAATGAAGACTAAATAACTAATGCTGATAATTAGTTATAAGACCGGGTAAGGTTGTTCTGGCTAACCAGAAAAGGCATGCGAGTTGAACAACAGCGTCCGACATGACGCCTCCGGTAGTGGCATAGGTCCGCCACAAAACACGGTATTTTAAGATAAAAAGGCGTTACTTTATAGCTAGAGCTTATTTATACAAAAGAAGAATATGGTACTCAACTTTCCAGAAGAAGGCGAGGCTGAAGATTGCGACATACTGGATCAGTTAGCGAAAAACTTGGAAAAGCATCTTGTCATAAATGCTACGTGTAAAGGAATGAGAATGGCGCGCTACGGCGGCGTCAACCAAGATGGCGGCCAACATGGCGACCGGATGTTGATGTCGCCAAGTACCATAACAGTAACAGAAGAGGAGAACTTTGTAACGGCTCCTCCCATAACTTGCCACTCTTCCCTCTCGAAGCGTAAACGCTATGTGGGGTGCAGATAGCTATGTGGCGTGTCATGCATACGTCCCCTGTTATTATACGATATCCTAAAGGGAAACCTTATGGGTACTCGCGCCAGAAGTTAGAATTTTGTGAAACCTTTAGTTTAATTCTCTGGGAATATCTACTGTAGTCATATATACCCTTAGGAAGCTACTAATGGAGCCTTCCATCAGGACGACATGGCTTGAGCCCAAAAACAATTCTTAAGGATATCTCATAATATCAGGGGGCGTATTTCTTGATACGACACATAGCAACATTCACCCCGAATAGAGATTTCGATTTTAGGGGGAAGAGTGGAGAATTTGAAGGGGAGGCGTTATCAAGGTTACCCGGTGGATCCCCTCCCAGTACTACTACGGCGTACTATTCCTTTTGTAGTAGCGAATTAAGCACGGTGTATCTCCCAATTTCTCTTGTTTTTATTACAATTTCAATGATTATTACAATGCAATCTCCAGCATGTTCATCTTCTGGAAAGTTGAGTTTTTAATCTTTCCTATGTATAATTTTTGGCTCCCTTCTCACAGTTAAATTACTATAATTTGGATATGTTTAGTGGAGCAGAGCCTTCACCGGAGGCGGCCCTTTTGAACCGCTGTCATACTCCATAAATGCTTTGTTTAGTTAGTATTACGACGTCCCCGGAATTTAGCTTTAATGAATTTTATCTATTTAGGCAAACTATAGTAATGAAGATAAGATTACACATGTTATATTTCCTCTTCTGTTAAAGGTTTCGATACCATATGATAGGGCCTTGGTGATTTAGCGTATCCACAATCCCGACCCGAGTTACTCTAACCTAACAGGTTTTAGTATACTTTAGTAACGTTATCCTAGTTTATTATCTTGTATCGTTTTATTAATTCGATCGGAGATAGCACATCTCCTACAATTACTAGCATAATTCGAAACTCGTCTCTTTTAGACATTTAGGGATAAATCCTTCCTTCCCTCTGAGTGCCACCATTAGGCGGCAACCCTATCTTTTCTCTTGCCATAGAGTAGTGTACTCCGGCTTGACTGAGATAGTGTTTCTGTCCATCCTCTTTGCTGTTGAGAATCCCAGCTTTGAAATACGACAATAACTCAGAGTATTCAGTCTTGTTGTCGGCAACTCTACCGAAGGGGGATTAGTCATTCCCCTGCCAGTTGAATAGTTGCCGGCTTAGGAAGCCTGGCTTCCCTAGTTCACAACCGAAAGTAGAATTACAGTTGCTGCTACCTTTTACCTTTGTGGTCTAGAAGACATTTTCTATATCTGGCAATGTCTTAGGCTGAGGAATCATTATTCCTCTGCCGCCTTAGACGGTGCCCGGATAGGGAACTATGATATTTTGATTTGCAGTCGAAAGTCGGAGGCATACATGCTGCCTTCTTTCTATGCAAAATATAAGACCGATTCCCTTCCCCTTCTTTCGTTTAGTGATGGCCTAGTTGTCACAACATCTTTGGCCGGTATTCTACAATCTCCCCGCTTGCCGGGCTGATTACGATGCTGGCCGATCTCCTAAAAGGGCGGCTAGATTGCTGCTTCGACCTTCCCCCAAACGGAAGCAAGGCTCCGGGAAAGGTTGTGCCAGCCATGAATGCTGCCGGTGGGAGACCCATTACAACTTTGAGTATTCTTCAGTCCTCTCTTGGACTGCCATCCACAAACCCTGGAACCGGCACTGTAGCCGGCAACAGATATTGTGGCTGGATGGAAGCTAGAATTAATACTTTCTTTCTCCATCCATTTGAATCCTCATTCTGGAAAGTATGCAGTAGAGACAGTAGTCCCTAAAACCCTAATTACTGTACTAAACTATAATAATACGGTAGCCCTTCTCTCCATTCTTTCTCTCTCTGTCGACTAGTGCCACCAGGTACTAGCTTTGAAGGCAGTATGCCGGCTGAACTACAGTAAAAGACTATACAGTAGCCAGTATTCCTGCAGTATAGCAGAAATAGCAGTTAGAAAACTACAATATATAATATACATTAGTATGATTTCCAACATATTCTATGTATCCTTTCATAGTCCATTGTTGAGACCGCTAAATAATGTTGAAGTGAAGTATTCCTTCAATATTCTGATGTATCCTAGATCATTAGTACATAGAAATCTTTACAATACAGTATCAATATTTCACTTATGGGGGAGTTAGTACTAGTATACACTGACTCCAGCTCTATATTCTAGAGCTATTCCACCCTATATTTCCCTAATAAGGAAATTTTTAAATATTAATATAAAGGGAGATCACAGCAATTGCCTGGACAGGCAACACAGATATGTCTTTCCTATTTGCTTTGAGCTTACTATCTGAAGCTATACTTATAATAGTAACAATAGCTATTAATGCATGTGATTTACTTATCAGTGTGATAAATTATACCCCCTACTCATTTCACTCTTTCTTTCCTTACAGGAAGAGCCCAAGGGGAAGTGTGCAGTGATGTACTGCAACCACAAAAGTAGGAACTTTTGTGGCCAAAACATGTGCAGTTCTCATGCCCCCTGCTCCATCGCAACTGAAACCATGATGTACTGGGACCCAAAGGGCAACAAGGTGTGCTCGGCCTTGGTGACCGAGAGTTTCGGTGATCCCAACACGTCAGAGTCGAGGGATGCTGCGAGGGAAACGTTTCGGAAATGGGTAAGAGGGTTCCAGAAGAACTCTCCGGGATCTTAACTACCAAGTGACACTAATAGAAGCCTTCTGTTTTTTAAGGCAACATCTGATGCGGTCGTGCCTCATGTACGGCCCTATCCTCCCTGCAAACAACTGGCGATAGAGGCCGACATGAATGAGGCTTTGGAAGGCATGGACATCAATCAGGAAAGGATGTCAGAGATGTCCTTGGACAGGAAAAGGATCTCCTTCAAGAAGACCCTGAAGAAGAGGTGTCCCAGCCACCCAAGGAGGAAGAAGAATCCGGATCGACAGAGATGGAAGAACCTCTACTGTCTGTGACGGCATATCAGCCTGCGCCGTCAACCTCTTCGGCCCCAACCCCTCAACGACACCCACTGTTCCCCAAGGGCGAAGCCTTCAAGGCACAGATCCAGCAGATGATGGAAACTATGTGCAAGGAACAGCTAGAGAGGAGAAAGGAAGTTAGGGAAGCACACCGCGTAGTCACTTCTCGTGGCTCCTATAAGCCACCTAGAATCTCTTACTTGCCTCAATGCTCCAAAACCAACCCCTGAAGGTATGCGGAGTTGATGCCCATGATGAATGGGAAACTCTACGTCTTGGAGAAAATGGGGGCCATACCCCTCGACGATCTCCAATTCTCGTCGAACCTTGCGGCTTACCCGAAGTACTTTATCAGGCTGAAGAACGAACCTGCGTCTAAAGAAGGGACGGAACCTCTGAAGGTCATGGTCTTTATACATGACTTGGAACAGGCTCTCTTGACGAGTAGCCTGAAGAATGCAGGATACACAAACTCCAAGATTTCTGCGTTGAGCAAGAAGTACCCTACCTGCATTGCTTCTTCCTCCAGAGCTTTTCCCTTTACATCTAAAGCTCTCCACTGCGTGCTAAAAGCAGTTGATGAGGGCAAACCATGCCCTACGCTAGAGGAGTGTAGGCTATTGTCTCTAGCCCGGCCTAGGACTGAGAAGGACTGGAACAAGGTCCATATAACCTTCTCGGTCTCTAAGCTAGATGCAGATATCGCAGGACAGCAGTTCAACGAGAACCATCCGAAGCTTTCGAACTTTCTTTTGAGATGAGAACAGGAGAGAAAAGAGAGACAAGCCGCCTCTCTGTCTCTCCAGAACTGCATGGAGATGTGTGCAGGCATCTCAAGCACCCCAGACCTGTACACAGTCCTAGCCAAGATGCACATGGCTACACTAGTCAAGGACATGTCCGCTTTCGTTAAGGCCAAGAGGGCCGGTAGAGAGTATGTGTTTGCCAATGCAACGGTCAAGCACGAGCCCAGTGAGTTGATCACTTCCTGTATCTGGGGCAAGGACCTCTTCCCAACGGAAGCAATCCAAGAGGTCATTGCTAAAGCCACCAAGGAGAATAAGAACCTTCTCCAAAAGTGGGGCATGTCTTCCAAAAGGAAATCATCCTCTGACGCTGGTCCCCAACACAAGAACAGGAAGACGAAGAAGCCACGAGTACCTCATAGACCTGCACAACCTGCCACAGTTACCATGACCACAGTGCCCAAATGGTTGCCCAGCTACAAATCTCTTTCCAGACTGTGCATCAACAGTTAGTAACTCAGTCACCTGCCTTTGACCTGGGCTTTGAGAGGCACACCACTACCTTTCGCCCAAAAGGTAGAGGATCTAGACGAGGCTCCTTAAGAAACCACTCAATAGATAGAGGAGGACATGATCAGGGTAAAAAACCCTCTGGATCATCCAAGCAATGAGATGCTCCAGGTAGGAGGAAGACTCCTCCACTTTCGGGATCGTTGGATCTTCGATCCATGGCCCCACAGCCTAATCAAGAATGGACTAGGGTGGAAATGGAACAGAACAAGTCTCGCCTCTCTCCAGCTCAAGAGTTTCAATGGTTGGGAATGAATTGGAACCTACAGTCAAACCGCATCTACATTCCACCAAAGAAGAGGAGAGAGATTACGGGTTCTGTCAAGAGACTACTGAAATTCAACAAGGTGTCAAGATGCCAACAGGAAAGAGTACTGGGCTCTCTCTAGTCTGCAGTAGTAACTGACCCAGTGCTAAGAGCACAGCTAAAGAATGCGTCAGGATTCTTGAGAAGATACGCATCAAACGCTCGAAGAGATCAACAGAAACAGACACTGACCTTACTGCTATCGCTTCTGATGCCATGGTTGAAGGTCAAGAGCCTAGCAAGGACTATTCCCTTACAACCACCTCAACCGTCAGTAGTCATCCACACGGATGCCTCACTGGAAGGATAGGGAGGCCTTTCCCATCCAAGTAAAGTTCAAGGGAACTGGTCACACCAGTTCAAAACCTTTCATATCAACATTCTGGAGGCCATGGCAGTCCTCCTGACGTTGAAGAAACTATCCCCTCACAGATTAGCCCACGTCAAGTTGGTCTTGAAGAGCAAAGTGATAGGGAAATGTCTGAACTGATAAGGCTCGAGATTGCCCTACATCAACCACTTGATGTTGGCTATCTTTCGCTTGGCAAGAAAGAGAAGATGACACTTATCAGCAGTTCACCTACAAGGGTTCCGCAATGTGACGGCAATGTGAGGCAAAAGCCGATAGAGTCAGAATGGTCACTAGACGCAGACACATTCTCCTTCATTATGGAAAAAATTCCAAAACTGCAGATCGGCCTCTTTGCAACGAGCGACAACATGAAACTGCCTCGATACATAGCCCTATTAAAGG
This sequence comes from Palaemon carinicauda, assembly GCF_036898095.1. Taxonomy (NCBI): domain Eukaryota; kingdom Metazoa; phylum Arthropoda; class Malacostraca; order Decapoda; family Palaemonidae; genus Palaemon; species Palaemon carinicauda. The sequence continues at coordinate 77,963,487 of NC_090757.1, forward strand.
ACCCTCGGGCAGAAGCGATCGATGCCATATCCCTCAATTGGAACATATGGAATCATATCTGTCTTTTCCCGCCAACAAAGCTCCTACTGAAGGTCCCCAATAAGCTGAGATCCTTCGAGGGAACAGTAGCAGTAGTGGCCACCAAATGGCCCAAGAGCAATTGGTTCCCTTTGGTGATAGAACTGAGGCTGAGGCTATTTCCTCTACCGAACCCAGTTCTATCCCAACTGGTTTAAAAGTCGACTGTCTACGCTTCATCATTGAGAACCCAAAACCTACACCTCATGTTTTTCTCGCCTTAGCAGTCAAGAAAAGGTTTGGGATCTCAAAAGCCAACATCGGCTTTATAGAAGAATACAAGTCAAAGTCAACCAGAAGACAATATGAATCGTCATAGAAGGAGTGGGTCTCATTTGTCAAAGCAAACCAGCCGGCAGAAATCTTGATAGACTTCTGCCTGTCCTTCTTCATCCATCTCCATGAGCAAGGCCTGGCTTCCGCCACGATAACTACGTGTAATTAAGCTTCGCCTAGACCTCTTCTATACGCCTTCCAGGTGGACCTGTCGAACAAAATCTTCAATAAGATTCCGAAACCATGCGCTAAACTTAAACCAGCAACCCCTCCGAAGCCCATATCATGGTCTTTGGACAATGTCTTTCAATATGCTTCAAACTTGAACAATGAAGATTGCTCCCTAAAGGATGTAACACAGAAAGTGATATTCTTGTTCACTATAGCCTCAGGGGCTATAGTTAATGAAATAGTGGCCATATCCAGAGACGTGGGCTATATTCAGTTCTGTTATGTATTATTGTAATGTACTATATTATTTCAAGTGTTGCAGGTATTGCACAACATTGCATCATATTGCATGAATAAGACATGTTATGCTTTGTACATAAGAGTAATGATTTGTTTTGGTATTAGGATTCAAACATTTGTTGATTACCTCAGAGATAGGATATGATTCTTTGTGATTTGTACTGGAGTAGGATTTAAGTCTTTTCAGAGCGATGCTCTTTTGTTTAGCAATGTTTTGGTTTGTCAGATTGTGTAAGACGCTCCATATACACTTGGGAGTTAGCTGTGACAGAGTAAACACAGTACAATGTAGTCTTTTATACATTAAACATATTTTAGAATACCAATCTTATTACCCATCAAGCCCACATAGACGACATCAGATTCGATCAGCTGAGAAATAATTACTAACGATTGTTCATTTATGTTCCAGGTAATTATTATGGTTAATAGAACTTCCTACCAATGTACCATATCCCACATTGGCGACATCAGATGGGATCAGCTGAGAAATAATTACTAACGATTGTTCATTTATGTTCCAGGTAATTATTATGGTTAATAGAACTTCCTACCAATGTACCATATCCCACATTGGCGACGTTTAGGACGACGGACAAGCAGGGAGAAGCATTGGACCCTATGCACAAGGACGGCCAGCACAAGAGAAGTTCCGTTTTTACAGTAGGAGACAAGAGTAAAATCGCCCAATGAAGATTTTACCAGCAGCAGAATAGGAATTTCATCAAATACACAAAAGGGTGAAATTTAAAGTTGGGTAGGTAGGTAGGAAGTACACTTGTGACTGCAGAACAGTAGCTTAACCTACCACAGTTAGGTCAAATTATGTTGAAGATTGTTGGAGAAAGATTGATATAGGTCTAATGAAACTGAGATCAATAGAATTACTCGTAAAATGGCTCTGATGAAAAACTCTGTTTCCCTTTTTATTCTATTTTGTAGATTAAACTTATTCCATTATTAATGCTTTCGATTTTAGAACAGAGGCCGTTAAGGTAAGCAAACAAAATGCCTTTTAATATCGAACACACACAAGGTTTCAGCATCACTGCTGAGCCTAATTCTGTTGCAAAACGATGGCAACAGTGGTGTGAGGAATTTAAGATTTATTTAGAAGCATTAGGGAACAGGAAGGATGCCCAAAAGAAGGCATTATTACTTCATACAGCAGGTAGGGAAGTTCGGGAAGTGTTTAAGACTTTGCTGCCTACAGATGACACAAGTGAAGCTGCAATTAAGGCTCTTACCACATATTTTGCTCCTCAGGTCAATAAATTTTTGAAAGATACCAGTTTTCAGCGCAGGCTTATCAGAAAGAAAATGAAAGTTTAGATGCATTTGTGACTAGACTAAAGAATTTAGCCATTTCATGTGAATTTCTAGAGTTAGAAAATGTTATCATAGATCAAGTAATTGCACGTTGCACATCAGAAGAGCTAAGAAAGAAATTATTGCAAGATAAAGATTTAACATTAGAAAAGGTATTGATAACAGGCAGAGCTTTAGAAACATCAAATAGGCAAAGTAACATAATAGGTAGTTCTACAAGCAATAGAATGGAAAATTCTAAAATTAATACAGTAGGTTCTAAGTGGAAAACCAATGAGAATCAGAGAAGGAATATGTCAAAGCCTAGTCATAGAAAAGTGCCTAACACTAATGTTCATAAATATCAGAATCAGGCTTATACACAGAAGCAACAGGAAAAACCCAAGTGTTTTAGGTGTGGTAAAACTGGTCATCTTGCATACGAAGCAAAGAAATGCCCTGCTACTGGACAGACATGCCAGAATTGCAGAAAGCTGGGTCATTTAGCAACTGCTTGTAGATTCCCTATACAGTACACAAAGAAAATAAATGCTACAGTTGAAACTATGGGTCAAGAGAATAATGAGGAAAATGTTCATGATAATCAGGTTAGTTCAGAAACTGATTTTGCGTTTCGCAGAAATTCAGTCAACAAAGGTGCAAATAAACATATCATGGTAGAAGTAATCATCAATGGTAAACCAATTTTGATGCAAGTTGACACAGCAGCCGATGTATCAATTATGTCTGAGAAAATGGCTAAAAGCATTCCTAATTTGTTATTAAAAGGTACAAATAGAGTTTTGAAAAGTTATAATGGTTTTGATATTCAGGTAATAGGTGCTTCGAACGTATAAGTACAGTACAAAGAACAGAAATTAGAGAGAATGCCATTAACAGTAGTAAAAGGTAATTGACAAACTTTGCTAGGTTTAGATTGGCTACAGTATTTGAAGTTAGATTGGCCTAGTATTTTGAAGGTTGCAGGTAGACAAGATGAAAACAAAAATGAAATATCTATGGATAATATCATATCAGAGTTTCAAGACGTATTTGAAGATAAAATAGGTACAGTAAAGAACGCACAGGCAATTTTAGTTTTGAAACCTGACAGTTATCCTAGATTTTTAAATCCGAGACCAGTACCGTATGCATTGAAAAGTGCAGTTGAAACAGAAATCAGGAGATTAGAAAGTGAAGGTTCCTGGGAAAAGGTTACATATTCCAATTGGGCTACACCATTAGTTCCTATTGTGAAGGAAAGTGGACAGGTTAGGTTATGTGGAGATTACAAAGTAACGTTAAATCCACAACTGCAAGTAGCTCAACATCCCTTACCAAATCCGAAAGACATGTTTCCAACTATGTCAGGATGCAGTGTTTTTTTCTGAATTAGATTTAAGACAAGCATTTCAACAGCTTCCCATGGATGAAACTTCACAAGAATTATGTACAGTAAATACATCCTTAGGTTTGTTTAGGCCAAAGAGATTACCTTATGGAGTTGCAAGTAGTCCAGCTATATGGCAACAAACTATGGATAAAATTTTTTCAGGAATGCAAGGAGTATTCATTTTTATAGATGATATTTTAAATGCGGGTAAAGTCACAAGAGAACATAGAGAAAGATTGCGAACAGTTCTGAAGAAGTTGAAGGAACATAATATTAGAGTAAATAAGAACAAATGTATTTTAGAAGTTGATTCAGTGGAATACTTAGGGTTTGTAATAAATGGCAAGGGTATTCACAAAACTAAAGAGAAGATTAAAGCTGTACAATCAACAAAAGTGCCAAAAAATGTTAAGGAATTACAATCATTTCTAGGTTTATTAACATTTTATGGGAATTTCATTCAGAATTTGTCTACAATTGCACATCCATTGTATAATCTGTTGAATAAGGGTGTAGAATGGAAGTGGACAAAAGAGTGTCAGGAATCTTTTGAAAGAATCAAGCAGGAAATAACATCACCTACATTCTTAGTTCATTATTAAATGGATTTACCAGTTAAATTAGTATGTGATGCATCAAACATAGGTCTAGGTGCAGTATTATCTCATGTGATGCCAGATGGAACAGAAAAAACAATTGCATTCACTTCTAGAGTATTGAACAAGGCAGAAAGGAATTACTCTCAAATAGAAAAGGAAGGTTTAGCATTAGTTTATGGAGTTAAAAAATTCCATATGTATCTTTATGGAAGGAAAAAGTTCACACTTGTTACAGATCATAAACCTTTATTAGCAATATTGGGTCCAAAAGCAAGTTTACCTACGTTGGTGGCTGCAAGACTCCAACGTTGGGCAGTTACGTTAGCAGCGTACCACTATGATATAGAATACCGTCCAACATCAAATATGGGTAATGCAGATGCTTTATCCAGATTACCCGTACACAAAGCTCCAGAAGAGTATGATGACAGTGTTCTATTAATTTCTGTATATGATGTACCAATAACTGCAAAAGATGTAGCACACAGTACCAAGCAAGACCCAGTACTTGGTAAGGTTTTGGAGAGTTTAATGACAGGTAGGGACTTATGTGGAAAGGAGGAAAATTGTAAACCGTATAAGGATATATGGTATGAACTGAGTGTGACACAAGGAATAGTGATGAGAGGTTCCAGGGTAGTTATTCCTAATTCACTGAGAAATAAGGTTTTGTCTGAAATACATGCTGATCACCAAGGTATTGTAAGATCAAAGTCAATTGCGAGAACTTTTGTATGGTGGCCAGGTGTAGATAAAGATGTGGAATGTTATATTAAAAATTGTATGAATTGTGTTATGCAACAGAACAATCCTCAATTTGCTAGAATGCACCCGTGGGAGTTACCCAGGTATCCATGGCAAAGAGTGCATATAGATTTTGCAGGTCCTTTTTTTAATTATTTGTTTTTGATAGTAGTAGATGCTTACAGTAAGTGGCCAGAATTTATCCCAATGAAGACAACAACGTCTTACGCCACAATAAAAGAGTTAATGCAAATTTTTTCAACGCATGGTATTCCAGAAAGAATTGTTACAGATAATGGTCCACAGTTTACCTCACAAGAGTTTAAAGAATTTTGTAATGTCAATGGTATAAAGCATAACATTTTCAGCTACATATCATCAATCTACTAATGGAGAGGCTGAAAGATTTGTCCAAACGTTTAAACACAATATGAAGTGTAGAAAATCAAATTCAGGTAATATATTTTTGCATGTGTCAAAATTTTTATTATCTTATAGAACAACGCCGCACAGCACAACAGGCGTGGCACCCTCAAATTTGTTGATGGGGAGGAGGATAAGGTGTAAGTTAGATTTGTTGTATCCAAGTTTGCAAAGTGATTTAGAAGATAAAGGGTATAAACAAGTAGCAAAGCTTCCTAATGTAAGACATTTTTTACCTTTGTCTGATGTCATGGTAAGATCGTACAACACTCCAGAGAAGTAGGTACCAGGAGAGATTGTAAGAGAGATCGGAAATTTACATTATGATGTTCGTGTTGGTGATAATGTTGTAAAACGTCATGTTGATCAATTACAGCCGTTAAACAGAAAGACAGTAGAGCATGTGAATGTTAGAGATGAGAAACTTAAAGAAGTAGTTAAATCAAATGAATCAAATATTAACCAAGATGGTCCAACATCCAATGTAGATTCAGAACCAATTCATGTACCAGTACAAGATGAGGTTAAAGTGCTTCCTGATAGGATTAACAGAGGAAAGCCCCCTGAGAGATTAGATTTATGAAGATTTTTACAATGTCAAGTTAAGGGGGAGGAGACTGTTATGTATTATTGTAATGTACTATATTATTTCAAGTGTTGCAAGTATTGCACAACATTGCATCATATTGCATGAATAAGACATGTTATGCTTTGTACATAAGAGTAATGATTTGTTTTGGTATTAGGATTCAAACATTTGTTGATTACCTCAGAGATAGGATGTGATTCTTTGTGATTTGTACTGGAGTAGGATTTAAGTCTTTTCAGAGCGATGCTCTTTTGTTTAGCAATGTTTTGGTTTGTCAGATTGTGTAAGACGCTCCATACACACTTGGGAGTTAGCTGTCACAGAGTAAACACAGTACAATGTAGTCTTTTATACATTAAACGTATTTTAGATTACCAACGTCTTATTACCCATCAAGCCCACATTGACAACATCAGATTGGATCAGCTGAGAAATAATTACTAACGATTGTTCATTTATGTTCCAGGTAATTATTATGGTTAATAGAACTTCCTACCAATGTACCATATCCCACAAGTTCACAGTAAAGGGAGTACTGAATCTTTTCCCCGATCCTACCTTTCTCTCTAGAAACGAGGTACCCACCTAAAGGGGGGGTTCGTGGAAATTCTGCCCTTTGAAGGAAGATGTCTCTCTATGTCCAGTAGAGGTCTATATTCGAAGACCTTCTGACTTCAAGGATGGACAGCTCTTCATAGGCGAAACCTCAGGACCAAACTTATCCCTAAAACAACTGAAGGTAAAACTCACCTACTTTATTCACAGAACGGATCCTTACAGTATAACCGCAGGTCACGATCGAAGAAAAGTTGCTTCCTGGCTGAACTTCTTTCAGCATAAGGACTTTGATAGACTCTGTTCATATAAGTATCTGAGTCAAGGTAAAGGCAGTTATACAAACCCACATATATAGTATTTTCAAGTAGTTCTCTTGTAAACTTCCATCAGGACGACATAGCTGAGCCCCCAAAAAACGTCTTTTGAGCAAAGCGGAAAATCTATTTTTTGGTAATATGGCCATGTCATCCTGATGGACCCTCCCTCCTTTCTAAAAAAGGAGTATACATCTTATAACAAAGTCCCCACCTGAAACTAGTCTCTCTGCGGCTATCTATGCTTAATTGCAACAAGGAATAGTACGCTGTATTAGTACTGGGAGGGGATCTACTGGGTAATCAAATTTTCCACTCTTCCCCCTCAAAGCGAAATCTCTATTCGGGGTTCAGATTGCTATGTGTTGTATGAAGAAATACGTCCCCTGATAGTACACGATATCCTTAAGAATTATTTTAAGGATACTCGCACCAGGAGTTAGAATTCTGGAGACCTGTGGTCAATTCTCTAGGAGTATCACTGTCACCAAATATCCCTTAGAAAGCTGCTTAAAGGGACCGGTCATCAGGACGACATGGCCATATCACCCAAAAAAGATTTTTGGGGTCAGGCCATGTCGTCCTGATGGAAGGTTCCTTTAATTAGTTTCCTAGGGTATATTTGACTACAGTGATATTCCCAGAGAATTTAACTTAAGGTCTCCAGGATTCTAACTCCTGGCACGAATATCCTTAAAGTTTTCCTTTTAGGATATCGCATAATATCAGGGGCTGTATTCTTGACACGCCACATAGCAATCTGCACCCTGCATAGCATTTACACTTCGAGGGGGAAAAGTGCAAAATAAAAGAGGAGCCGTTATAAAGTTTCCTTCCTCCGTTACTGTTTGAATACTCAGTTGGCGCTATAATCGCCGCCATCTTTATTCCTTTTTTTGCAGTGGTCTCAATCGGTGGTTTTCCCAGTGCTCTCTCGTAATCAGGATTTATCATGCAATCTCCAGCCTCTTTTTCCTCTGGAAAGTTGAGTATTTGATTCTTATGCTGTATAAATTTAGCTCTGGCCGTGAAGTAATAAAATTGAATCATATTAAAATAATTTTTTGGCAGAGCTATTCCCTAGACCTGAGGCGTCTTCAGCGCTGTCGTTTGTAATGCATGAGTTATTTAGTTAGCCAGAACGACTTTCCTGGTATAATAGCTTAAATAGATATAATTAGCTATTTAGTCTTCATTGCTAGGAATTAATTATATCATGCCGATAGTATTCACCTTAGTTTCGGAGAATTAGGTAGCCGATCTTGTTTACGCTAGGCTTCTTAGTCTAGGCGTTATAGTTTACTCTCTTGCATGATATAAGTGTTCCTGGTGGTGTTAATTTTAAATGAAGATAATAGGCAATTTATACATGTAAGATATATGGATTGTACATAAAATTTCCTCTTCTAAGACAGTATACGAGAGAGCTTCGATGAGTTAGGTAGTCGATCTCACTATCGCTAGGCTAGTAGCCTAGGGGCATTTATATTCTTTCATACAATCTCCCAGGTTTCCCTCATATATAGGGTAATCCTTCCTTCCATCCGAGTGTAGCCTATGGCTACAATCCTAGTTGTTCTTGTCTTGAATTGTCAGTCAGGCAAGACTAGGCTTGGGTTTTTCTGCCCTTTCACCTAGCTACTGATGGTGAGCTTGAGTTTGGGTCAGAACCTCAGAGCACTTGTCGTATGCCGGCAACTGGTTGACAGGGTGAATGTACTCCCCTGTCAGGCCTTGTTTGTTAGCATAGGAGGCTTTGCCTCCCTAAACTGCACTAGAAGGGGTCATGTGATCCCCCTTCTCCCTGTGATTTAGTCGATTAGTCCTGTGCTTGCAGACCCTAGGCTGGAGAATAGAGTTTATTCTTCTGCCTAGGATGCCGCTGGTATTGGAATTCTGTTTCTCTTTGGCTTAGGGTGGCGGCTAGATGATTGCCGGCCCACCTTACTGTATTGGCAGACCCTAGGCTGAGGATTGATCTCTCCGTTCGCCCAGGATGGCACCAATACTGAAACAGAGCTTCATCAAGGTGTGGTAGGGCCGACATGCTGCCGGCTCCTCTCACACCTTATACAGGACCCTTTCCCCTCCCCATTCTGTCCTTTAGTGATGGCCTAGCCATCACATCCCTGTGGCCGTTGTCCTATAATCTTGCCGATTGCCGGCAGGCTGTAGGGCCGGCTTGGGCTTCTGCTTATATGACCTAGTCATATAGCTTCCCTATCGGACATGGAGCTCCGGGAAAGCTGTGTCGTCAGGTCTAGCTGCCAGCAGAAGACCCATTTGCTTTAGTGTTCTTCAGTCCTCCCTTGGGCTGCCATTCACATCCTATGGCTGGCAGGTACCGGCATGGAGGTGAATGGGTGGAAGCTAGATTATTTTATATTCTCCCCTTCCATTAGAACCCTCATTCCGGAGGAAGTGAGTCAGTGCTCTTACATTACCCTTCAATCCTTGCTTTCTCTCTCACTATTGGATAGTGCCGCCTGGTGCTAACCTTACTGGCGGCTGCCGGCCACTGACCTTGCCTGCAAGAGGCTGGCTAGGCTGGTGGTCTGACAGCCATTCATTCACTGTCACATCTGTCTTAACCCGCAAGAGCCAGCCGAGTCTGGTATATCAGCCACTACCCTGTCACAATGAATGGTGTCTAGGATAGTGTGCCGACAGCCGGTGATCCGCCGGCAATCCAGTTAATATTGAGGGGGGTCACAGCATTTAGCTGGCCGGGAAACACATATGTGTCTTTCCTATTTCATTTCTAGTTTACCTATCCTAAGCTATATGCAATAAAATAAAATGGTAAATATTATTATAAACTTTATTAGTTTATCTAGTGAGATAGACTACGTTATACTCATTTTATTTTCCTCTATTCACAGGCGGACCATGTGAATTGCAACAGCATCTTCTGCAACGTGCGTAGAAGGGACTTCTGTGGCCACCTGGAGTGTAGGACACACTCCCGCTCGGGACAAGCTGCGCAGATGGGTTCGTGGCTTTCAAAAGAATGCCACGGGGCCTTAATTCCCTAGTGAGCGTATGAAGGCCTGTCTATTCCCCAAAGCATCTGTGGATGCTGTTATTCCTCAGCCTCAACCTGAGATTCCTTGCATCCAGATAGCCGTGGATACGGATGTCTCGGATGCAATGAAGGACATTCACATAAAATCCTAGATGATAAGAGGATGTCAGAAGAGTCAGAGGACACTGAAAAGGACCTTCTGGCGGAAGGTCGAGATGAGGAGTCAACTTTGTCTCCAGAGATGGAAAAGGATGAAGTCGAAACAGTCTGTCTTGTCGGTTCCTGCCCCAAAACCGGTGCCTTCTACGTCCTCCGCTCTTCAACCCGAAAAGTCGGACGACACCCTGTCTGCCATCAAAGCTATGATGGAGATGTTCAAGAAGAAGAGCGAACAAAGGGAATTTGTGCTAAGGAAGGAGATTTTTCAGCTCGCAGCGACCCATGGGTCTCCTACGAGACTCAACGTAAAGGATCCTCCCTCATGTTATGAGGTAAATCCGTGGAGGCATGCCGAGTACATGCCAATTAAAAGCGGTAAGATCTTTGTTTCAAAGAATCTAGGAGCTGTGCTTATCGAGGACATTAAGTTCTGGCCCAGCTTTGAGTCCTATCCAGACTGCTTCGTTCGTCTAAGGGCGGAACCTGTATCCAAGGAGGAGACAGAGCCTAAGGAGGTCATATTGCTTGACCATACGAAGGCTTAGGCTTAGCTAGCCAGCAGTTTGAAGGACAAGGGCTTCACCAATTTGAAGGTGCCCGCCCTGAGCAGGAAACATCCCTCTTTTCTTGCTCCAGCAACTTTGGTCTTCCCCTTTGCGGAAAAAGGGTTTAAGGCGTTGATTAAGGCAGTAGAATCTGGGAAACCTCGCCCTACACTAGAGGAGTGTAGGCCCCTTTTCCTAGATTTCCCAATGGATCACAAGGACTGGACGGATATTCAGCTTACCTTCTCAGTCGGGAAATTGGAGGCTGATATCGCTGGACGTCAGTTCAGCGAAAACCTTCCCAAGTTGTTTGAGTTTCTCCTGCGCAGGGAACAGGATAAAAAGGAGAGGCTTGCTGCCTCTCTGTCCCTCCAGGTGACCCTGGAGGCAATGCCCAGTGAACAGAGATCCCTGGATATGTTCATGGTCATAGCTAAAACACACTTGGCAACCCTAACTAAAGACTTCTATAGCTTTGTTAGGGCAAGAAGGGCTTGTAGAGAGTTCGTGTTTGCCTCGGCTACGGTCAAACACAAGCCCAGGAAGTTGATATCTTCCAATATCTGGGGGAAAGACCTATTCCCAAATGAATTGGTCAAAGAAATAGTCGACAAGGCTGCCACAGAGAATAGAAATCTTCTCCAGAAGTGGGGCATGTCAGCTAAGAGGAAGTCTTCCCCGGATGAGGGTCCCCAACCGAAGAGGAAGACAAAGAGGACAAGAGTGCCATCTCACCCTGCTAGATAACAACATCTTCCCATGACCGTGGTGCCACAGATGGTGGCACAGCCCCAACCCGTCTACCAGATTGTACTCCAGCAGGTGGTGACTCAGTCACCAGCATTTACTCCCGCCTATGAGAGGCAGAACACCACCTTTTGCCCTAAATGTAGGGTGTCAGGTAGAGATTCCTCTAGATGTCCCTCGAGAGGAAGACGGGGTAGGGGAGCACACGGTCAAGGAGGCAAGCCCTCCGGAAACCAGAAGCAATGAGATGTTTCAGGTGGGATGAAGACTCCGACTCTTCCAGGATCGTTGCACCTTCGATCCCTGGCACAGCCCAATCAAGAACGAACTAGGTTGAAGCTGAAAGACAGCTCGACCCTCATTTCCTCAATTCTTCCAATAATCCACCCCGTTCTGTAAGAATACACCCGAGAGCTCTTGAGCAAACGGGTGATAAAGAGGGCAAAGTCCATCAAATTCCAAAGAAGGCCGTTTTTTGGGCTCAGGCCATGTCGATCTGATGGAAGTATTTTTCATAGTAGCTTGGTAGGTTATATTTAACTACATTGATATATCACAGAGAATTTTACTCAAGGTAACCAGAATTCTAACTCCTGGTGCGAATATCCCTGGCTTTCACCTTATGGGATATCGCATAATATCAGAGGATTTATTCTTGACACGCCACAAAGCTATCTACACCCCTAATAGCGTTTACGCTTCGAGAGGGGAAAGTGGCAAGAATTGTAGGTGGGCCGTTGTTAAGGCAACGCTCCTACACGTACTATAGTTGGGCGCCAGTATGATGTCACGTCCCGGCACCATCTTGTCATTCTTTCTCAAGTAGCGTACCTAGCTCGGTGTTTTCCCTGTGCCTTTCGCTATTTTGGATTATCTTTACTGTTATGTTGCTTTCACCAGCTTCATCTGGCTCTGGAAAGTTGAGTATTATCTTTAATCTGTATAAATGTAAGATATTGCCAGTTTTTCTCTTCGATTAAATTCGTAATTAACGTAACAAGAGCTGTTGCCTAACCGGATGGCGTCATAAACGCAGCCGTTCTTTATGCATTTGCCATTTAGTTAGCCAGAACGACATTCCCGGTATATTTTTGCTTTCATAAATTCAGCTATTTAGAAATTTTAGCTAGGAAATATTATATTATGCCGATTGTACAGTGGATTTGGCAATTTATTTACCGAGCCCCACTAGTGCTAGGCTAGGCTTCCTAGCCTAGGTACCTTCATTCACTTTCATGCATGATACAGTTTTCCTAGTGTGATAATTTATTGAGGCTTTAGGCAATATTTCATACATATAAGATATTACTGCTTATAAATTTTCCTCTTCCAAGATAGTATACGAGAGTTTCGGTGACCGATTCTCACCGCGCCTAGGCTGCTAGCCTAGGGGCTTTAGTATATTATTATTATTATTATTATTATTATTATTATTATTATTATTATTATTATTATTATTATTACTATCCAAGCTACAACCCTAGTTGGAAAAGCAAGATGCTATAAGCTCAGGGGCTCCAACAGGGAAAAATAGCCCAGTGAGGAAAGGAAATAAGGAAATAAATAAATGAAGAGAACAAATTAACAATAAATCATTCTAAAAACAGTAACAACGTCAAAACAGATATGTCATATATAAACTATTAACAACATCAAAAACAAATATGTCATAAATAAACTATAAAAGACTCATGTCCGCCTGGTCAACAAAAAAGCATTTGCTCCAACTTTGAACTTTTGAAGTTCTACTGATTCAACCACCCGATTAGGAAGATCATTCCACAACTTGGTAACAGCTCGAATAAAACTTCTAGAGTACTGCGTAGTATTGAGCCTCATGATGGAGAAGGCCTGGCTATTAGAATTAACTGCCTGCCTAGTATTACGAACAGGATAGAATTGTCCAGGGAGATCTTAATGTGAAGGATGGTCAGAGTTATGAAAAATCTTATGCAACATGCATAATGAACTAATTGAACAACGGTGCGAGAGATTAATATCTAGATCAGGAATAAGAAATTTAATAGACCGTAAGTTTCTGTCCAACAAATTAAGATGAGAATCAGCAGCTGAAGACCAGACAGGAGAACAATACTCAAAACAAGGTAGAATGAAAGAATTAAAACACTTCTTCAGAATAGATTGATCACCGAAAATCTTGAAAGACTTTCTCAATAAGCCTATTTTTTGTGCAATTGAAGAAGACACGGACCTTATATGTTTCTCAAAAGTAAATTTACTGTCGAGAATCACACCTAAAATTTTGAAAGAGTCATACATATTTAAAGAAACATTATCAATACTGAGATCCGGATGTTGAGGAGCCACCGTCCTTGACCTACTTACAATCATACTTTGAGTTTTGTTAGGATTCAACTTCATACCCCATAATTTGCACCATGCACTAATTCTAGCTAAATCTCTATTAAGGGATTCACCAACCCTAGATCTACATTCAGGGGATGGAATTGATGCAAAGAGAGTAGCATCATCTGCATATGCAACAAGCTTGTTTTCTAGGCCAAACCACAAGTCATGTGTATATAGTATGAAAAGTAATGGGCCAAGAACACTACCCTGTTGAACACCGGATATCACAATCCTATAATCACTATGGTGCCCATCAACAACAACTCTTTGAGATCTATTACTTAAAAAAATCAATAATAATGCCAAGAAACGACCCACCCACTCCCAACTGTTTCAGTTTGAAAACAAGGGCCTCATGATTAACACAGTCAAAGGCAGCACTAAAATCAAGGCCAATCATACGAACTTCCCGACCACAATCAAGGGATTTCTGTACAGCATTGGAGATTGTAAGAAGGGCATCACATGCTCCAAGGCCTTTACGAAAACCAAATTGCAAACTAGGGAGTAGATGATTACCTTCAGCAAACCTATTAAGACGTTTTGCCAGAAGACGTTCAAAAACTTTAGATAATATGGGAGTTATGGAAATTGGGCGGTAATCAGTGGGACTTGAGCTACCAAAAACACATATACATAGAGGAGTAACATTACCAATTCTCCAACTAGTGCTAAAAGCTCCTCTTCTTGCTAACTTGCGCAAAATAACAGATAACTTTGGAGCTAAGAAATCTGCTGTCTTTATAAAAAACAAAGGAAAAATACCATTTGGGTCTACACCTCCATAAGCATCAAGGTCCATCAACAGAGCTTTAATCTCACGAGATCGAAAAGCTAAACTAGTTAGTTTAGCCTCAGGAAAGCAGGAATGAGGAAGTTCAAGTTTTTCATTACTCTGTTTACTGTCAAAAACATCAGCCAAAAGGGTTGCCTTTTCCTTTGGACAGTGAGTGACTGAGCAATCTGGTTTAAGTAAAGGAGGAACTGTTGCATCTACACCAAAGAGTGCAGATTTAAGGGTAAACCACCATTTATGTTCCTGAGTTGTACCAGAAAGTGTTTCTTTTATGGTTAAATTGTACTCATTTTCAGTTGAGGCATAAACTCTCTGAGCAAAAGCTCGAAGCTGAGTATAGTTGTTCCAGGTCAAATCTGATCTGTTACCCTTCCAAAGATGATAGGCTCCTGTTTCTCCAAATAAGCACGTCTACAATCATCATTGAACCATGGTTTGTCCTTCACTCGGTACCTTAGCACACGAGAAGGGATACGCCTATCAATTATGTTGACTAGATTCTCATTCAAAGGGACAACAGGATCTATACTATTATATAATTGCGACCAATTCAAGCACAAAAGATCATGTAAAATCCCATTCCAGTCTGCTTGGGATTCCATATAAATCTTACAAGAATATGATATATCAGGGACAGGCTGCTCAGTCTTCACTAATAATGAAATCAAGGCATGATCAGATGTCCCGACTGGAGAACCAACCTTACTAGTTATAACGCCAGGGGAGTCAGTGTATACGAGGTCCAAGCAATTACCAGACCTGTGAGTAGCTTCATTTATGATTTGCTCACTGCCTGATTCAGAGGCAAAGTCTAAAGCTCTTAAGCCATGGCAATTCGTAGGAGAGATAGAACTTAACCACGCCTTATGGTGAGCATTAAAATCACCAACAAAGACAAAAGAAGACTTTCTATCATCTTCTTGTATCTTAGCCATAATGGTAAGAAGACAATCGAAGATAGAATCATCTATGTCTGGATTCCGGTAGATCGAACACAAATAAAAGTTGTTATGCCTGCCACAAACTTTTATTACCTGAATCTCATGACATCCACATTGATAGCAGGATTTATGAGAAGCAGGGTACTCGGTCCTAATATACACCGCCATTCCCCTGGCCCTAGGGATGGCATCACGTTTCAACATTATTGGCTTCTTAAAACCAGTTATAAGGAGCTCAGATGAGTGCCTCATATTAGAAACCAAAGTTTCTGAGCACAAAAGAATATCATACTGTCTGGACGCAACTGTAAGGTCTTGGATATTTGCATGAAGACCACGAATATTGCAATACAGAAGACGACATTGACGAAATCTAGGACGTACTGGTCCCGGATTTCGCTCAATGTCTCCAGACAGCATAAGAATTAATAGATATAAAAAAGAGACAGTATACCTAAAAACTAGATTAACAAGAATTATAACAAAAACAATACGTACAGAATTATAATCAAAGTGATTGATGATACCCATAGACTATAGTAAAAAGTCGGAAAAACTGGTCAACATGGAGGAGCCGATACACAATGCAAGGCTAAATACCCTCCAGGATAGCCACTTCAACTGAAGGGAGGACAGTAAGGATGGTTTTGAGAAGAAAAATAATCAGAAAAAGGAAAAGACAACCTCTTGATAAACCACCAGGCATCCATGGCCCTTCTATTAAGCCTGCCCAACACACCATTTCAAAAAAAAACAAGAGGAAGAAAAAAAAAATAAGATAGAATAGTGTGCCTGAGTGTACCCTCAAGCAAGAGAACTCCAACCCAAGATAGTGGAAGACCATGGTACAGAGGCTATGGCACTACCCAAGACTAGAGAACAGTGGTTTAATTTTGGAGTGTCCTCCTAGAAGAGCTGCTTACCACAGCTAAAGAGTCTCTTCTACCCTTACCAAGAGGAAAGTACACTGAACAATTGCAGTACAGTAATTAACCCCTTGGGTGAAGAAGTGTTAAGTATCTCATTGTTGTCAGATGTATGAGGAAAGACGAGAATATGTAAAGAATAGGCCAAACTATTCCGTGTAAGTGTAGGCAAAGAAAAAAATAAGCCGTGACCAGAGAGAGGGATCCAATGCATTACTGTCTGGCCAGTCAAAGGATCCAATACCTCTCAAGTGGTAGTATCTCAACGGGTGGCTGGTGCCCTGGCCAACCTACTACCTACTTTCATACTTGTCCCCGTTTGCCCTTGTATCGTCTTATTAAGTGGAGACTGACACCTAATATTCTTTTAAGACGAAACTAATTTCCTTGGGAGATTTATGAGCAATCTCTCTCCCTCTGAGTTAGCCTAGGCTAACCCTAGTCGGCTTTTCCGTGAATTTTATTTGGGTAAATCTAGGCTAGGGTGTTTCTGTTCCTTCCCTCAACCGCAGAGGCCGGTTTTGAGTTTTGGACAGAACATCAGAGTACTCGTCTGTGATCGGTGACCGTCTGGCTTGGTGAATTGAATTCCTAAGTCAGGTTAGGCTACCGATGCAGGAGGCTAGACCTCCCTAGACCTCACCTGAAGGCATTATAGGATATGATGCCTCCTCCCTGCAGCCTAGCAGGCAGTCCTGTGCTGACAGAACCTAAGCTGAAGAACTGAATTCTTCTCTTGCTTAGGGTCTCTGACACTAGACTGTTCCTAACACCTGAGACAGCGGCGTGGGTGCTGCTGTCTCAATCTATTAGGCTAACCCCAGACTAGGGAATCGAATTCCCTGGACCCTTGGGGTTGTCCTTACACTGGAACAGAGTCTTTTTAGGTGGGGTAGAACCTGCCGGCTACTACCTCACCTACAGGACCCTCAGCCCTCCCCTAGCTGTCCTTTAGTGATGGCCTAGACTTCACACATCTTGGCCACCATTCTACATTCGACCTTAGTGCGGGTAGATTGTGGGATTGGCTCGGGTTGTCTGTCAGCTGCTGGCTGAGCCGGCTACTGGCAGAGATTCCCCTACCCTATCAAGTGTTCTTCAGTCCTCTCTTGGTCTGCCTTCCATAGCCCTGCCGGCTGGTACTGGCCGGGTTGTGGTTGGATGTAAGCCGAAATGTAATTCCCCCTTCCATATGAACCCTCATTCTGGATGGAGGGCTGCAAGGCTGAGTCTTTGCTTCCCCCTCCCATCCATGCTTTCTCTCTCTCTCAACATGTATCCTGGGCCTAGCTGCCGGCGTCGGGTTGCACTTCCGCCGAATGTTATGTGTTGCCGACGATCGGCTATGATGACTGCCGTCAGCCGGTCGAATGTTTGTCTGACGACATCTCACTCACCGCCAGCTGCCGGGGAACTGCCAAATGCCGGCGGCATGCAACTTCCGGCGGTCTGCTGCCCACTACCACTAGAAGGCAGTATATCTTCTTCTTAAACCCAGGAACCACCATGCCGGCATGCACCGGAAGGTACTACAGTATATGGCCATGGAGTGGTCAGTAAAAAATTACGATATTGATTATACTGCAATAAATAAACCACTGTACGGTCTGTACGGTAGCCCATATATTTTCAAACCTACAAGGAGTTTCATGGGCAGCTTATTGTGAGACCATTTGTTAAAGAAAGCGATTTTTTCTTTAAAAATTCAGTGATGTCTATATTCAATCCCCAATATTGAATTCCTGAAGACGGTGTTATGTTACACCTTTATATATCCTGAGGATAAATGTTTTCTTTAATAATTCTGTCTTAGAATGACTGAGATTCAATATTGAGGAATGTCATAGCAATTGACTGAGCAGAAAACACACGTAAGTGTCTTTCCTCTTTCCTTTCCAGCTTACCTATCCTAAGCTAATATATACATAACATTGTATGATGAATTTTGTGAGATAATTCACCGAATACTCATCCGCCTTTCCTTTCTTTAGAGGAGGAGCATCCCGAGTGCGGGAACCCTTTCTGCAAGGTCCGCAGTAAGAACTTCTGCAGCCATGGAATGTGCAGGTCCCATGCGCACTGCGCGACGACGATGGGCTCTCTTAAGTATTGGAACCCCAGGTATGTGACGCATGTTCCAATCTGGTTACTGAGGCTTTTGATGTTCAAAAGTCGACTGAGTCAAGGGATGCAGCAAGAGAGAAGCTGCATAAATGGGTCAGGGGTTTTCAAAAGAATGCCACTTGCCCATACCTTCCTAACGAAAGGATGAGAGCTTGTCTTTTCCCTAAGGCATCTTCAGATGCAGTTATTCCTCAACCTCAAGCTGAGATCCCCCTCGTCCAGATTCCAATAGAATCTGAAGTTTCGTATGCCATGAAGGACATCCAGCTAGAAGACAATATGTCGGTAGTTACCGAGGAGACGGAACGGAGTCTTCTAGCAGAAGGGCGACGATGAAGGAACCAAAATTATTTCGGTTTCATCGGCTCCGGTGGCTGACCCCGTCCCGTTGACCTCCTCTGCCCCCCAATTGGACACAATAAGTCACACCCTAACATCTCTCCTGTCTATGTTTCAGGACATGAAGAAGGAGTCATCTGAGAAAGAAGATTCGTTTCGGACTGAGATGCACCAGGTCGTGACTTCCCGTTTACCCCGAAGAAGCTAAACGTTAAGGACCTTCCCCCTCTCTCGGACGTCAACCCTTGGAGGTATGCTGAACACATGCCTATGTCAGGAGGGAAGATCTTCCTCTCTGAAAAACTGGGTACGGTCCCAGTTGAGGACATCCAGTTGGGCCCAGCAAAAGGGCCTATCCTGATTGTTACATTCGTCTGAGGACGGAACCTCTCTCGAAAGAGGAGACAGAGCCGAAAGAGATAATACTTGACCTCCCCAAAGCCCAAGCTTTGTTCCCCAGTACCTTGAAATAGAGGGCCTTCACTAGCTCCAATGTACCGGCTCTCAGCAAGAAGCACCTGTCCTTCATTGCTGCTTCTTCTAGTGCCTTCCCCTTTATGGAAAAAGGGTTCAAGGAAGGGAAACCTTGCCCCATACTCAAGGAGTGTAGACCATTTTCCCTTGCCCTACCATCAGATGATGCAGACTGGAAGGATGTCTATAGCACCTCAGTCAGGAAGTTGGAGGCTGACATTGCCGGACGTCAGTTCGGAGAAGACCTCCCTAAGTTGTCGGACTTCCTCCTACGTAGGGAGCAGGAAACGAAGGAAAGACTCGCCGCCTCTATGTCCCTGCAGACTGGACTAGAGACAATGGCAAGTGTTCCAGAAACCCCAGACATGTACATGGTCTTTGCCAAAGCTCATTTGGCAACAGTCACCAAAGACTTGTACAACTTTATCAAAGCCAGATGGGTTTGTAGAGAGTTCGTGTTCGCCTCGGCTGTGGTGACGCACGAACCAAGGAAGCTGATAGCTTCCAACATCTAGGGAAAAGACCTCTTCCCCAACGAAGCGGTCAAAAAGGTTGTCGACAAAGCTGCCACGGAGAATAGGAATCTTCTCCAATAGTGGGGCTAGAGGACCATGAGAATGTCTTCCAGTGAGGAGGGTCCCCAACCCAAAAGGAAGACCAAGCGACCTAGAGTGCCCTTTCGCCCACCTCGTCAACAATAACTTCCCGTGGCCAGGGTGTCCCAGTCGGTGACACAACCACCTACCACGTTTCAGCTGGTACCCCAGCAAGTAGCGATACAGTCTCTGGTTTTTACCTCAGCCTTTGAAAGGCAATCCACAACCTTTCGGCCGAAGTCTCGATGTTCCTTTCGAGGTTCCTCTAGATGCCCCTCTAGAGGCAGGGGCAACAAAGGTGGACGTGGCCAAGGAGGCAAGTCCTCCAACCAGCACTCAAAGTGAGATGCTTCCTATAGGAGGGAGACTTCTCTTTTTCCGGGATCATTAGACATTCGATCCCTTGACTCACAGCCTAATCAAGAACGGACTAGGGGTGAGTTGGAACACAACTCCACCAACTTTCCCTCAATTCTTCCAACACTCAACCCCCATTCTGGAAGAATATATCCAAGAACTCTTAGACTAGAGAGTTGTAAGGAGGGCAAAGTCCGTCAAATTCCAAGGAAGGCTGTTTTGTGTTCCAAAGAAGGATTCGGAAAAGCTCAGAGTTATTCTGGACTTGTCACCACTCAACAAGTTCATAGTGAACCAAAAGTTCAGGATGCTTACTCTTCAACACATAAAGACCCTACTGCCCAAACAGGCATACAGAGTCTCTATAGACATGGCGGACGCGTATTGGCATGTCCCGATCAATTGACAAGTTTCCTCCTACCTAGGATTCAAGCTACAAAAGAGACAATACGTCACCAGAGACATCCCTTCGGACTAAACATAACCCCAAGGGTATTCACAAAGTTTGCGAACGCAGTCATTCGTCAACTACGCCTAAAGGGAGTTCAGGTGATTGCCTACCTGGACGACTGGCTTGTATGGGCAGCATCTGAAGAAGAATGTACGCAAGCCTCCAAGGAAGTGATCCAGTTTCTGGAACATCTAGGATTCAAGATCAACCTGGAAAAGTCTCGACTATCTCCAGCTCAAAAGTTCCAATGGCTGGGTGTTCACTGGAACTTACAGTCATACTACCTCTCCATTCCATCAAAGAAGAGGAGAGAGATAATGGGATCTGTCAAGAGACTTCTTTAATCCAACAGGATATCAAGACGACAACAAGAGAGAGTTTTGGGGTCTCTCCAGTTTGCCTCAGTGACAGACCCAGTGCTTAGAGCACAATTAAAAGATGCATCAGGAGTCTGGAGAGAATACGCATCAAACGTTCGAAGAGATCTAACAAGACCGATGCCAACTCGTCTGCGATCGCTCCTCAAGCCATGGTTGGAGGCCAAGTACCTAAAGAAGAAGGTACTCCTACAACCGCCTTCACCATTCAGTCACCATCCACACGGATGCATCGAAGGAAGGATGGGGAGGCCACTCTCACCAACGGAAAGTCCAAGAAACCTGGTCCTCCCTCTTCAGGACCTTCCACATCCGGCTGGTCTTAGACAGCGAAGTAATAATGAGATGCCTGGATTGACAAGGCTCGAGATCGCCTCAAATCAACCAAGTGATGTTGACCATCTTCCACCTGGCGGAAAAGAAGAGATGGCACTTATCAGCAGTTCACCTCCAAGGGTTCCGCAATGTGACGGCGGACACTCTATCCAGGCTCACCCCGATAGTCAGAATGATCCCTAGACGCAAGATCATTCTCCTTCATCTTACGCCAAGTACCAGGACTGCAGATAGACCTCTTCGCGACGAGCGACAACAAGAAGCTACCCAGGTACGTAGCCCCGTACGAGGATCCTCCACCGGAAGCAGTGGATGCGATGTCCATAGATTGGAACAGATGGTCCAGGATTTACCTGTTCCCTCCAATCAACCTCCTGCTGAAGGTCCTCAACAAGCTGAGATCCTTTCAAAGAACAGCAGCGATAGTGGCGCACAAGTGGCCCAACAGCATATGGTTCCCACTGATAATGGAACTACAACTGAAGCTGATTCCGTTGCCAGATCCAATTCAGACTTAACAAGTGCAGAAATCGACTGTCTCCGCTTCATCACAGAAAACCCGGAACCTTCATCTCATGATTTTTTCACCTTAGCAGTCAAGAAAGGGTTCGAGATTTCAAAGGACAGTATCCACTTTTTAGAAGAATACAAGTCGAAATCTACTAGAAGACAATACGAGTCTTCCTGGAAGAAATGGGTTGCCTTCGTCAAGGAAAAGAAACCAAAAGAGATCTCTACAGATTTATGTTTATCTTTCTTTATTCATCTCCATGAACAAGGTTTAGCAGCCAACACGATCTCTATGTGTAAATCTGCCTTGACTAGACACCTACTAAATGCCTTCCAGGTGGACTTCTCGAATGAAATTTTCAACAAGATCCCTAAGGCCTGCGCTCGACTTCGGCCCGCAGCACCTCCGAGGCTCATTTCTTGGTCCTTGGATAAGGTTCTTCATCTAGCCTCTACCTTGAACAATGAAGATTGCTCTCTAAGGGATTTGACTCAAAAGGTGATATTCTTATTTACACTACCCTCAGGAGCCAGAGTTAGTGAAATAGTGGCCCTTCCGAGGGATGATGTCCACATTCAGTTCACAGACTGCAGAGAACTGAACCTTTTTCCTTACCCAGCGTTTCTCGCTAACAATGAAATCCACCAAAAGGTGGGGTCCCTGGAGAATCAGCCCTCTGAAAGAACTGAAACAAGATGCATCGCTATGCCCAGTAAAATGCCTAAAGGTCTATCTTCGTAGAACTTCAGACTTTGGGGGAGGACAGCTTTTCAGAGGAGAAACCTCAGGTTCAACACTGACCTTTAAACAACTAAGGGCGAAAGTCACCTATTTCATTCGCAGAGCGGATCCAGACAGCACACCAGTAGGTCATGATACGAGAAAAGTTGCTTCGTCTCTGAATTTCTTTCATAACATGAGTTTTGAAAGTCTTTGCTCCTATACCGGATGGAAGTCATCCAGGGTTTTCTTCAAGCACTATGCAAAGCAAGTGCAAGAGATTAAGCATTATGTGGTGGCAGCAAGTAGTGTACTAAAACCTGCCGCTTAAATTCTGCAAAGAACAGTGCACTAATTGGGACTTTAGTGAAGGGTGTACATGTTTTCCTCCTACAGTATGACATGTTTAGTGAAGTGTCTAAGTAGTTACACTATGAACTGTTCTAAGTATAAGGTGAAAGAAGCATAAAGGACCTACACATGTGCCATACGCATAACTACACAAGTGTTGATGAACTGTAATGACAGGAATGAGAAATAATGAAATATTACGATATTTCCTTTACAGTGGCTTCACGTTTCTTTTTCAGATGAAACATTTTTTTCTGTTATTACTATATTATTATGCTTTACACAATATTTCCAGATATATTCTTTAATTTTTTATTGTATTATAAAATTAACCGTTTCCTTGCTATATATTGTTTAGCAATAAACACATCTTTGAATTTTGCGTCTCATTTCGCCCTACAAATTCTAAAAATGCTATATAAATAATTGTGTCAGAGCACTTATTATCCTATTATTTTGAAAATATTCTGAACATATACTATATCTGTTCTAAGCGAACAACCTCACAATCATATGTTATTGTATCAAGCATCAGTCCCTGGTAATGACTGATTTTATGTCTAATTGCTTTACTGACTGTACAAATTTCCTACTCGTATGAAAATCTGTCTACCCTGCTTACAACACACCAAGTGGACCAGGGGAGGTGTCAGTAATCAATACATACTTTGTTCATTTCAGAATACAAACTATGTTTTACATATATATGATGAGACTAATATACAAACTGGTTTGCTAGATTGTTCATTGAACTTACAATCCTCGGGGTTTTTCCTAGAGTCTCCCATGACTCTTCCCTGTAGGGGGCAGGAAGCACGAACATAGTCCATGATCAGTCAAAATGTGTATGACGGTAACACCATGTGTCTTTCGGTCTAGATAACTAAGGAAAATTTATCTTGGGGTTATTGGCACTATTGGAAATCCACAGATACATTAATGCTCTGGTAAGCATCCATCAGGATGATATGGCCTGAGCTCAAAAAACGGATTTTGAGCGAAGCGAAAAATCTATTTTTGGGTGAGGTAGCCATGTCGTCCTTATGGACCCACCTTCCTTTTACAAAGGATGAAAGAATCCCTCCTAAACGTACTGTATCTGTAGCACCTCGCTAATGCTACAAAGAATGACAAGATGGTGCCGGGACGTGACGTCATACTGGCGCCCAACTATAGTACGTGTAGGAGCTTTGCCTTAATAATGGCCCACCTACAGTTCTTGCCACTTTCCCCTCTCGAAGCGTAAACACTATTGGGGTGTATATTGCTATGTGGCGTGTCAAGAATACGTCCTCTGATATTATGCAATATCCCATAAGGTGAAAGCCAGGGATATTCATGCCATGAGTTAGAATTCTGGATACCTTAAGTAAAATTCTCTGGGATATATCACTCTAGTTAAATATAACCTACCAAGCTACTCTGAAGGAACTTCCATCAAGACGACATGGCTACCTCACCCAGAAATTGATTTTTCGCATCGCTCAAAATCCGTTTTGTATTCCCAAGAAGGACTCAGACAAACTCAGAGTCATTCTGGATTTGTGGCCACTCAACAAGTTTTTCGAGAATGACAAGTTCAAGATGCTGACCCTTCAACATATAAGGGCCCTGTTGCCCAAAAGGGCATACACAGTCTCTATAGACATGGCAGATGCTATTGGCACATTCCGATCAATCGCCAACTCTCCTTCTATCTAGGATTCAGGCTACAAAAAAGAAAGTATGCTTTCAGAGCCATGCCCTTCGGACTAAACATAGCCCCAAGGATCTTCACGAAGCTTGCAGAAGCACTCGTTCAACAACTATGCCTACAAGGTGTCCAGGTGGTATCTTATCTGGACGATTGGCTGATGTGGGCAGCATCCGAGTCAAAATGCATGCAAGCATCCAAGAAAGTGATCCAGTTCCTGGAACATCTACGATTCAAGATCAACACCAAAGAGTCTCGACTATCACCAGCTCAGAAATTCCAATGGCTAGGCATACATTGGGACTTACAGTCACATCTCCTCTCCATTCCATTAAAGAAGAGAAGAGAGATAGCGGGATCTGCCAAGGGACTTCTAAAATCCAACAGGATTTCAAGACACCAACCAACAGGAGAGAGTGCTGTGCTCTTTTCAGTTTGCATCAGTGACAGACCCAGTGCTAAGAGCACAGCTAAGGAATGCATCAGGAGTCTGGAGAAGATACGCATCAAACGCTAGAAGAGATCTAAGAAGACCAATACCGATTCGGCTACGATCACTTCTCAAGCCATGGTCGGAGGCCAAAAACTTCAAGAGGTCAACACCTCGGCAACCGCCTCTACCCTCAGTCGTCAACCACACGGATGCATCATTGGAAGGATGGGGAGGTCACTCTCATTAACGGAGAGTTCAAGGAACTTGGTCCTCTCTATTCAAGACCTTCCATATCAACATTTTGGAGGCCATGGCAGTCTTCCTCACACTGAAGAAACTATCCCCTCGCCCTTCAGTCCAAAGACTGATTCTAGACAGCGAGGTGGTAATGAGATGTCTGAATCGTCAATGCTCGAGATCACATCAACTA
Source organism: Palaemon carinicauda (assembly GCF_036898095.1). NCBI lineage: Eukaryota > Metazoa > Arthropoda > Malacostraca > Decapoda > Palaemonidae > Palaemon > Palaemon carinicauda. The sequence continues at coordinate 77,988,941 of NC_090757.1, forward strand.
AACCAAGTGATGTTGGCCACCTTCCGTTTAGCGGAAAAGAAGCGATGGCACTTGTCAACAGTTCACCTTCAAGGGTTCCGCAATGTGACAGCGGATGCTCTATCCAGGATAACTCCGATAGAGTCAGAATGGTTCCTAGATGCAAGATCATTCTCCTTCATCTTACATCAAGTCTGGGAACTGCAGATCAACCTCTTCGCGACGAGCGACAACAAGAAACTTCCTCGATACATGGCCCGGTTCAAAGGACCCTCTAGCGGAAGCAGTGGACGCCATGTCCCTCGACAGGAACAAATGGACCAGGATTTACCTGTTCCCTCCATTCAACCTGCTGATGAAGGTCCTCAATAAGCTGAGACCTTATCAAGGAACAGCAGCCCTAGTGGCACCCAAGTGGCCCAGGAGCAACTGGTTCCCTTTAATACTGGAATTACAGCCGAGGCTGATTTCCCTGCCTGACCCAGTTCTGTCTCAACAAGTACAGAAGTCGATTGTGTTCACTTCACTATGGAAAACCCAAGACCTTCATCTCATGATTTTCTTTCCCTAGCAGTAGAGAAAAGGTTTGGGATCTCAAAAAAAATTATGGACTTCTTAGAGGAATATAAGTCAAAATCTACCAAAAGGTAAGACGAGTCATCTTGAAAGAAGTGGGTGGCCTTCGTCAAGGCAAGAAATCCAAAGGAAATCTCGATGGATTTCTGCTTGTCTTTCTTTATTCACCTTCATGAACAAGGTTTAGCAGCCAACATGATAACTATGTGTAAATCTGCCTTGACTAAATCCTTGCTTTATGCTTTCCAAGTAGACTTGTCTAATGAGATTTTTAACAAAATCGCTAAGGCCTGTGCTAGGCTCAGACCTGCAGCACCTCCTAGGCCCATATCATGGTCTTTGGATAAGGTACTACATTTTGCTTCAAGTTTGGACAACGATAATTGCTCTTTGAAAGATTTGACTCAAAAAGTTATATTCTTGTTTGCTCTAGCCTCAGCGGCTAAAGTTAGTGAGATAGTGGCCCTCTCTCTGGAAGAAGGCTATATCCAGTTTGCGGAAAGGGGAGAGCTAAATCTCTTTCCCGACCCAACGTTTCTCGCCAAGAATGAGCTACCCACTAAGAGTTGGGGTCCCTGGAAAATCTGCCCTCTGAGCGAAGATGTCTCGCTGTGTCTATCTTCGCAGAACTTCAGACTTCAGGGGAGGACAGCTCTTTAAAGGAGAAACATCGGCCTCCAACTTATCCCTAAAACAACTAAGGGTGAAGATCACCGACTTCATTTGCAGAGCGGATCCTGACAGTACACCTGCAGGTCATGATCCTAGGAAAATTGATTCTTTGTTAAACTTTTTCCAACTCACGGATTTTGAGGGCCTTCGCTCGTTTACTGGACGGAAGTCATCCAGAGTGTTTTTCAAACACTACGCGAAGCAAGTGCAAGAATTAAAACGATTCGTGGTGGCGGCAAGTAGTGTACTAAAACCTGTCACTTAGTGCTGCGAGGAGCAGTGAATTTTGTGGGACTCTAATTCTAAAGGTGTACATGTTGGCACGTTATAGTGCAACATAGTAAGTGAAATTTCATCAAGGTGACCTTATGGACATTTCTAGTGTACAAAGGTGATGAAACATAGACTGAACACTAAGTGCCGTGTGTTTTTTACAAAAGTGTAAATAGAGAGTCTTCTCAGAAAGACATTAGAAAATTTATCAAATTTTCATTTGAGTGGCCAAAATTTTGTTTTCAGGTAAGACAAGTATTTCTGATTTATTCTGTATTGTCTATGTTGGAAAATTCTATTTAACTTGCATCCTTATAATATTATGAAATGTATGCTGAAGTTTTATTTATTGTCTGACAATAAATGATTAATTGTTTTGCGTGGTTCATTTCTCCCTAAACATTTGTAATAAAGTTATGTGTGAGTATTCCTTTCATTCCTTAGTATTCTTCATAATAATATTGAGCAAAGGTAGTAACTTTGTTCCTATATGAAAACAAACCTTCCTAGCTAGACTTAATTTGTTTTGATACAAGATACAAACTTGTCTTCTGCGGTATACAACTGATATACCTCAGATGCTATGATGGCTGACATGTTCGTTTATAAATACAAACTTTGGTAAAGACATACAGTGAGACCTGTATGCCCTTTTGATTGCTGGGTAGGTCATATGAAATATGCAAACTTCGAGACTTTTTCCCGAGTCTAGATTGACTCTTCCCTGTAGGGGGCAGGAAGCGCTAACTTAGTCTATGATTAGATGAAATGACATATAATGGTAATGTCATAGGTCTCTTGGGTCTACATGACCAAGGAAATATTGTCTTGAGGTTTAAGGCAAAACTGGGAAATCCCCGGATACAATAATGCTCTGGTGAACTTCATTCAGGAAGACATGGCCTGAGCCCAAAAAACCGATTTTGAACGAAGTGAAAAATCTATTTTTGGGTGAGATAGCCATGTCTTCCTGATGGACCCGCCCTCCTTTCTATGAAAGGCCTTGTCAGGATCCCTCCCAATAATACTGTATCTAGAAGAACTGGCTTAACGCTACAAGGAATAAAGATGTCGGCAAATATAGCGCCATCTGAGTACTCATACAGTAACAGAGGAAGGGAAATTTATAACGGCTCCTCTTATATTTTGCCACTTTTCCCCCTCTAAGCGTAAACGCTATGCAGGGTGTAAATTGCTAAGTGGCCTGTCAAGAATATGTCCCCTGATATTATACGATATCCTTAAAGGAAAACTTTAAGGATATTTGTGCCAGGAGTTAGAATTCTAGAGACCATAAGTTAAATTCTCTGGGAATATCACTAGAGTCCAATATACCTTAGAAAGCTACTCAGACACCCTATCGTCCAGTTGGATGTCTTGTAGGCCGTCCAAGACTTCAGAATCAACCGGAATATGAACTAATGGGATTTCCGCATGAGGCTGAGGAATCACTGCATCCGCCGATGCCTTAGGAAAATGGTAAGCCCTCATCTTCTCGCTTGGAAGATAGGGGCCAGAAGTATTGTTCTGGAAGCCCCTAACCCAGATTTGAAGCTTTTCCCTAGCTGCGTCCCTTGACTCCGCCGACTTAGGGGCGTCAAATGCCTCGGTATTCAGGTTAGTGCAAATAGTACATACCTGAGGGTCCCAATACCAGAGATCACCTTTGGACACTGCACATGCTGCGTGCCTCCTGCACAACTCATGCCCACAGAAGTTTTTGCTGCGGACATTGCAGAACATGCTCCCGCACTTCGGATGGTCCTCCTGTAAAGAGAAGTTCCATGAGTATCAAGTGAAAAACATATCACTGGATAACTAATGTTAATATATATAGTTTAAAATAACTAAGCTAGGAAGGAAAGAAGGAAAGACACAAACTTGTATTTCCTGCCCAGCCAATTGCTGTAACCTTCCAGATAATAAAACTAAGGTTAAATCTCATTCTAGGATAACCTTCATCATATTTCCCAGAGGAAAATGTAGGTGTAGCTCACACCATTATAAAGAATTTTAATATACTAGATAATTAATAAAGATAGAACTGACTTTCTTCATTCTGTACGGTCTCAACAAAAGGCTGTACAAGGCAACACAAGTATGTTGGAAAAACTTAGTGTTACAATATACAGTATTCCATACTATAGTTTTCTCTATGCAGTATATACTATAATGTAAAAATACTGGCTATTGTATGCAATATAATAACCTGCCGGCCAGCACGTACCTTAATATAGTTCCAAGGTATACTACCTTTAGACTACTGGGCGCCAGATCGCTGGTTCAGTTGTGGGTGCCGGCCGGCACTCTCTGCTGGCCGGCAACTATAAACACTAGCACCCAGCTGCCGGCCGCTAATCGTAGCAGATCTTATGATATGCTTCTGTTGCCGGCCGGCAATGGTAGGCTACCAATGCTGGCTGGTAATAAAAAAGAACCAGAGAACTTCCAACCGCCCGGCTGATGGCCACTCAGGCCGGCAGCCGGGCAAGGGGTACATACACTAAAAAAAAAAAACAGAAGGATGTAAGGATATAAGGCGACACTTCCTTACAGCCCTCCATCCAGAAAGAGTGAACATAGGGAAGGGGAGAATGTAAAATTCAGGCTTCCTTTTATCCTTTGCCTGCTGGGCTCTACTGACAGACATGGATGCAAGACCAAGGGAGGTCTGGGGAACACTCTACAGAAGTTAGGCCTCTGCTGGCCGGCATGATCTAGCCGGCTGGAAAAGGACTGAGCCAGTTCCACATCCTAACCTACTCTAGGTACAAATGTAGAACGACGGCCAAGAGTTGTAATAGCTAGGCTATTACTAAGGATATGGGGAAAAGGGAAATGAGGGTCCTGCATACTCTGCTCTAGTATGAGATTATCCCAACGGCCAAGAAAACTCATCCTAGCCTAGGGATTATCTATGGGAGGGAGGTCAGCAATACTAGCCACCTCCCTCAATACCAAAACAAAGTTTGATGTTGTTATTCACAAGGAAATGAAGAATCTTATCCTTCAATCCAAGAACAACAACACTGGACTAGTCTGCTAGATCACTAGAAGAAGGAATAATCTCCAACAGAAACCTTCAGATGTGGTCTAGGGAAGCTAAGCTTCCTATGTCTGCTCCTAACCTAGCAAAGGAATCTCATTCTCTATGCTAGAAAGAAACAGACCTAGGCCTAATTACTACGATGTTCTGCCCAAACCTGAAACCAGATAATCTGGTTACAGGAATAGAACAGAAACACCCTAATATAGTTATATCTGAATTCTTATTCAGATAAAACCACTAGGGTTAAGCCTCAGGCTTAACTCAGAGGGAAAAGGGATTGAACTTAATTTCTAAAGGAGAAAGGAACAACCGGGTATGTGTGCGAAAGTGTACTAAAGCCCCATAGGCTACTAGCCTAGGCACGGTGAGAATCGATTACCTAAATCACCGAAACTCTCACGTATACAATCTTGGAAGAAAATATTCAACAATATCTTTTATGTATAAAATTGCCTATAGCTTCAATAAAGTTAAAACACTTGGAAACCTGTATATCATGCTTGAGGGTACTAGGGCCAAACGCCTAGGCTACAAAGCCTAGCGTAGGCTAGGATCGGTTACCTCAATCGCCGAAACTGAATTACAAACGGCATCATATAAAGAATTTCATATTTGTAAAGCTAAATAGCCAGAATTATTAAAGCATAAGGACCGGGAACGTCGCTCTAGCTAACTAAATGACTCATGCATAGCGAGCGACTGCGTTCAGGACGCCTCCGGTAGGCAACAGCTCTTGTATACGTTGATATCACTTTTGATTTATTTCAAAACACCAAAAGCTTAAATTTACAGTGGTACCTCTACATACGAATCTAATTTGTTCCACAACCAACTTCGGATGTAGAAAATGTTCAGATGTAGAAACGAATTTTCCCATAAGAATACATGGTAATTCATTTAATTCGTTCCTCAGCCTAAAAACCCATAATAAATCCTTGATAAATGGCTACACATAATTACACATAACAATAACATAACTGCATAATATGAAAGAAGCATGTAAAAAAGATAATTATAAAGAAATAATGGTAATTTTGTATATTATTCCATGGTGTGATTTCGCACAAGAAATATATGATTTCCTATAGCAAATAACGTGATTTAACCGATTTTGATGATCATTTCAATCGCAAACAAACAGATCAACCAAATCGGTTAGTTATAAGTTGACGAATTGGTTGATGTTATTACGGATGCAATGAATGAGAAAACCAGTTAAATCACGATATCTACTATAGGAAATCATATATTTCCTGTGCGAAATCACAAGGAAATACAATACAAATGAACCATATAAATATTAACACTGATGACATATATACTGAGTTAAAATATTTAAACAACAGATGTAGGGGACGATAACATTAGCAACGTTACCAATGGTTGACAGAACTACCAACGATGACGAATGGTACACAGTGTTACCAACGACACGATGACATTTCTAGAGATAGAAATGCTAAATATTTCCATACGTAAACTAAATAATATTTTCATATAACTAATAAACAATAAATAGAAAGTACCAAAAGGCCACAGAACCTAACAAACCCACCTAACCTTGCCTAGAAGTACCCGGTCACCAAACTCATATAATAAGCATTGGGGAATGACTTACTATGTTTCACAGTACTACCAACGGTGACGAATGGAACACAGAACTACTAACGACACGATGACATTACTAGTGGCAGAAATGATAAATATTTCCATTCGAATATGAAATAATTTTTCCATATAACTGTTACACAATATATAAATAGTACAGAAAGACCATAGAACCTAACAAAACCCGTATAATGGCTATTGAGGAATGACTTACTTTTATGAAGAAAACGTCGAAGTATTCGGTAACCTGGGAACAGAAACTTCTCCAATCGACACTAGTTTTCGAAGATATGTCGATACCATCCATGAGGGTCTCATGGTCCGAATGTTTATGCAAAAAGTGGATGGTACATAATATTATCTTCCATGGGGGTAGACGACTATTGTCCAAAAAAGTACCATTAGCCTATAGGCAGTAAAGGTGTAACCACAACGGCGGTTCTTCTTAGTTTTACGAATGAAGGATTCAGAATAGCAATAAAACACGTGAATGACTTGCCTATGAGATAAAACAGAACGACTCTATAACTTGCTCCAACGAAATAGACGAAAAAAGAAACCGCACTTGTAACAAACACCTCACCAGCTCAAAGGTTACAACGGAAAAGGCATTGGAACAAGGGCTATGAAAAACCGCTAATGGGAATAAAGGAAGTGGGGGGGGGGGGGTAGGGAGATATCTGCATAGGCCTAAGGTGGTGATTGGTTAAGGGAAAAACAAAGAACTCTAACGGGTAAACATGAATGAACTAAATACGGAAACTAGACCAGAGAAAGGATTTATAAGCACAGAGGAGAGAAAAAGAAATAACCAACAAAAATAAATAAAAACAATATAGGAAGGTAACATGGAATGAACGGTAAATAATATTGAATGGGAAAATAAAATGAGATGATCATACCGAGAATTAACTGGATAAAAAAACTAGTCCAGAGTAAGTATTTATGTGCAACCAGGAAGAGAGAAAAAAATAACCAAACAAATAAACCCAATATAGGAAGGTAAAATGGAATGAATGATAAATTATATTGAATGGGAATAAAAAAAATGAGAAAATAACACGATAATAAAAAGAGTAATGGGGGAGAGGAAACTCCTGTGCAGGGGGGGGGGGATATATGCTCAGGTCGGAAACTGATGAAACGAACGTACGTACAAATGGGAAAGGAAATAACCAAACAAATAAACC